>NW_021605519.1:91187-105280 GCF_004785775.1 Grammomys surdaster
TTTTTTTTTTTTTTTTTTTTTTTTTTTTTGCTTTTTCAAGACAGAGTTTCTCTTTATAGCCCAGAATGTCCTGGAACTCACTCTGTAGACCAGGTTGGCCTCAAACCCAGAAATCCACCTGCCTCTGCTTCCCAAGTGCTGGGATTAAAGGCGTGCGTAGATCTTTCTATTTAACATTTACTCTAGGCTGTGTCTCTTTAGGGAAAGAGGCTTTGGGGCAACAAAAGAAAAAAAAAGCATAGCTAAATGTAAGATAGTATGTGAGGATTTAGGTAGGTGTATATACTCCTTTTGGTTTTTAAAAGTTACCATTTAAGAGCTGGAGAGATGGCTTAGCAGTTAAGAGCACTGACTGCTCTTCCAGAGGTCTTGAGTTCAATTCCCAGCAACCACATGGTGGCTCACAACCATCTGTAATGGGGATCCGATGCCCTCTTCTGGTGTGTCTGAAGACAGCTACAGTGTACTCACATGAAATAAATGAATCTGTTTTAAAGAGTTGCCATTTAAGTATTTGATGTTGCCATCTCACAATAGTTTGACCCTGTGAATTATAAGGGATTCCAGTAACATGATTAATAGTTCATAAATTCCAAACTTTCTTAAAGCATTTATAAGCGGAACTATTGTCAGTTTTAGTTGTAATGGGAACCGTAAAAAGAAGAGGTGTCTAATAAGTGATTTATATCCTAGGTTGTTTTGCTCTTGTGAGAACAAGTGACAAGCATATTAGAAAAAGTATCAGCCGTTACATGGATTTTTTTTATTGCTACTTTATTTATTTATTTATTTATTTATTTATTTATTTAACATGGATATGTTTTAAAGGTCCAAATTCTGAGCTATTCATAATATCTACCAAATGGCTTTAGATTTTAACCCTCGAGGATTCATTCAGCCAGCAGAGGGCAGTGGGGTGAAGGAAGAAGGAGAAGGTGAGGTTGGAGTATTTGTTGTGCCTGGTGCTGAGGGAAAAGCACTAGGGTAAGGAGGCCAGGGCATGGGCTTGAGCATTAGCAGATGTTAACAGACCTGGAAAGTTAGAATGAGCACAAGTATAAGTTACAAAAAATGTTGATATTGTTGTCTTACGGACATTGAAGGGACAGAAATAATTGTGAGATAACATGAGTAGTGGGCTGGGGTTAAGTCTTGCAGTTTCTAGGAGTGAAACAGCTTGAGAATACACAGTCAGTTACAACATCCAGTGATGGTGGTTGGGGAACATCTAATAGAAGCTGACTGAATACCGCAACTTCACACTGTTGTGCACAACCTGGGGTGTGTCCAGTATATTTTGTGGAGCATGTGGGGTTTGTATATAAGACATAGTTCCTTGTCCTTGTGAAGAGCCAGACATAAATGCTTTAAAAGCAATCACTATAGGATTTTTAGATGTAATTTTAGTTAATATCCATGAGATATCTTAAAAAAAAAATCATAAAAAGGATCTTTAGGGTAATGATTATAGATCCCAAGTGACATGTTAAAGCCAGTTATTACCAGTGTTACACAAGTAATCACTCTGCATTTTATTAAATGGTACAATGACTTCGGCAGGCTATTCAACGGTAAGTTGTTTGAGACATGTCTTTTCCATCATTATCAAGCCCAAAATTTCCTGTAAATAAGGAGTTACAGACTGCTGCAGAAAATTCTGACATGCATAAATTTCTGTGATACTGTTTCCTTGCTGATTATAATTCCTGTAGGAAATGAGGAGGAAGATAAGAAAGTGGTAAGGAAGTAAGGGATTAACTCTATGAGCTACAATCTTAGCAGCAGCCTTATTCAAGGAACTAATAAAGCTCTACTTTGGGTGTTATGTTTCCTGTGTATTTTAACCAAGAGTCTCCAGAAACTAAATGAAAGAATAAAGCTAAATCTTTAGCAAGTAATAGGCAGATAAGGACGTGCCTAATTGACCATGATCCAGTTGCTTTGGTTTGGTTTGTTGCTGTTTTTAAGTAATAGAGGATGCACTGTTTGAAAAGTTTTATGCGGAGAAGACTACTGCAAATTTATAATTGAGTAATACTATATCCTAAATAATTACGAGAGGAGAATGTCATCCATATAAGTGAACGTCTAATACCTCCAGAAATCGAAACAGCGTAAGTGCTCTGTGTACATTCTATTGGCATTTGGTGTCAATCTTTCATTTCTTGTGGCAAAGACATCCCACCGAAATCAGGCTGTTGATGGTCTAAAGTAGGAACAGAGAATGCAAATTTTTCCTTATCATTGGGATGTAAATGAATAGAGAAAAACAGTCTTTTAAGTCAGCTATAAAAATGCAACAGCCTTGAGGAGTCACAGTAAAATCAGGGAGCCCAGTGGGAGGCCCCAATTGTTTTCATGCTAGCATTTATGCCCCTGAAATCACTCAAATTTACTCTTTACCTTTCTATGAATTACAGAAATAGAGAAATTCCAAGAACTGGGGGTTCTATATTTCCAAGTTACAATTGTTCCTTTACTGGAAGTTGAGCCTATTTTAGTTTTTCTCCATGAAGGGACCATTCATCAGTCCATATTGGGTGAGCCCTACTGTGAGAGAAAACAAAAAACTAAGGGGTCTCTAGGGCAGCTGAGCCCTGGTGCAATGGCATCAGCTTCACAATCAATCACACTGATGTCAGCACAATCTGGCTTTCTACTGGGCCAGACTTCAGTGATGGACGTCAGACTCAGGTTCACTTGGGTGGACCCCAGGTGATAGAAGGCTCAGCTATGTCAGGACTGCTGAGAAGCCAGAGCAGCAGCAGAGTCAGCTCACCAAGATTGTGTGTGTGTGTGTGTGTGTGTGTGTGTGTTACAATCCTCCTGAGCATGTCCAAACCATATATTACTTTAGTCCAGACTGCAAAATAACTGAAACTGAAAGGGAGTTTATCCTCCTTCTCATGGGCTCTTCTTATAATAGTTCTTACGCATTTCCAAATGTCAACATCAATGGTTCCTTGCTCAGGAACTGTACAACCATTTGTGCACCAAGGTTTCAGAACTGTTACTCTGAACATTTTGCTGCCCTAGATATTACCAGACAGCTCAAAAATTGTATAAAATGTTTTGCCTTAGAGGTCTTAGAAGAACTCGTGTTATTTTACTCTCATTTATATTGTGATTTCTTGGGTGAGAGGGCCCACATTAATGGTAAAGAGAGAGAGACAGAGACAGAGAGAAACAGAAAGACAGAAAAAGAGAAAGAGAGAATTCCATATCAGCCTACTAAGTCAGAATGGCTATTATCAAAAACAAAATGACAGGAAATGATGGCAAGGGTGTGGAGAAAGATGAACATTGTTAGTAGAAACACATATTTATGCAGCCACTATGGTTCCCGTTTAACCTAGCTATATCATTCCTGAGCATTTACCCAAAGATCTTCGCGCCCTCCTACAGAGACACTTACACATCCATGTTCATAGGTGGGACATAGAATCAGTCTAATTTTTATTTATTTATTATATGTAAGTACACTGTAGCTGTCTTCAGACACCCCACAAGAGGGTATCAGATATCATTACAGATGGTTGTGAGCCACCATGTGGTTGCTGGGATTTGAACTCATGACCTCTGGAAGAGCAGTCAGTGCTCTTAACCACTGAGCCATCTCACCAGCCCCAGAATCAGTCTATATAATGAAAATGTGATACATACATATAGTGGACTTTCATTTAAGCATAAAGAAAGTGATCTTTTTACCCCCCTTTGGTTTTTCAAGACAGGATTTCTTTGTGTAGCCCTAATTATTCTGGAACTCATGCTGTAGACCAGCCTGGCCTTGAGATCTGCCTGCCTCCCCCAGAACCCCAACCCCCACCCTGAGAGCTGGGATTACAGGCCTGTGCCACCACTGCCCAGCTAAGAAAATGAAATTCACAAGAGAATAGATGAAACTGGAACACTTATGTTGAGTGAAGTAACCCAGGCCCAGAAAGACAAACATTGTATGTCCTCTCACATGTGGATCTTTGCTTCGGTTGTTTAGATTTGTGTGTTTAATTTAGAGGGTCTTCAACAGTCAGGAAGCTCGAAAGAGCATATGAAGGGAAGAGGGAAAGAGATCATAAGTATGGAGAAAATAGAGCACACATGACTTAAGAGTAGAGACCGGGAGCCCTGGGAGCTAAAGCTTTGGAGGTAGAAATGGGAAGGAATAACTAAAGCCAAGGGTATTTGGAGAAACCCTTTGGAAACTCACTGCTTTGACATCTAATTAAAAGTCTAGCTTTTTAAAAAGGAGTTTGGCCAAGAGTGGTGCACATGCCTTTAATCCCAACCTTTAGGAGGCAGAGGCAGGAGAATCTCTGTGAGTTCAAGACCAGCCTGGTATACAGACTGAGCACATTCCAGGACAGCCAGAGCTACATATTGAGACCTTGTCTCCAAGATAGATAGATAGATAGATAGATAGATAGATAGATAGATAGATAGATGAATGGATGAAGGGAATTTGAGCCGAGGTGCTCTGCATTGGTGGACAACTGTTTTATCTAGAAGACATGGATTATTAAGTGAAAACTAGGTACCAGCCATTGGATTCCTTCCTTTAAGTTATTGGTCAGAATGCCCCTGATTTGCCAAAATGACACAGAGCATTACTGTTTCTCTTGGTTGTCTGCTGTACTTGATGGCAAAACCCTATTGCTAATACACTTTGTTTGCAGAACATTCAGAAACCAAGCTAGAACTTCCTCTTTGTGGAAGCTTGATCCTGAATACTTTCATAGTGCTGGAAGGTGATATGCAGGTGGCTGGGGAAGACCAGTCACTAATGGACTCACAGGTAAACTCTACATGCTACAAAATTTATCTTCAGGCAAGTTGTGTCTGCTTTTTGTTTGTTTGTTTGTTTGTTTGTTTGTTTTGGTTTTTCGAGACAGGGTTTCTCTGTGTAGCCCTGGCTGTCCTGGAACTCACTCTGTAGACCAGGCTGGCCTCGAACTCAGAAATCCACCTGCCTCTGCCTCCCAAGTGCTGGGATTAAAGGCGTGTGCACCACTGTCCGGCGTGTCTGCTGGTACATAGTAGTATGATCTGATTTGAGGTCTGTGGCACAGGAGGAAGTTCATGCTTAATACTGTAATGGTCAAATCCCATGGCTACAGAGGGCAGCGCCTACTAAAGCTGTTTTCTAAATGGACTTGTTTTCAAAGTGCCTTCTAGAGATTCATGTCCATACCAGTCGTAGATGACCGCTGTACTCAGCCTTGCACAGAGCTGTAACAGTCAATGAAGACACTCATAACTAGTCAAAGTGTAGAGATGACCACTGAGTATTCAGCACTAGATGGAATATCTTTATCAATACTCTCTCTCCAAGGTTCAGGGGACATTGAGGAAGTGTTGTAATAAATATTTCATCTCAACTGGGGGTTTTTAACCCCGCTTTTGCTCATTCAGTTCCCAGATAAAAGACGCACAGCTTTTATATTTATAATAAGCCTTTAAAGCCAGAGCCAGGCAGATATCTACCCTCTAAGATACTAGTGTTTACTTCCCTATCAACAACTCCAAGTTAAAACTTGCCGTGTTCCATCTAGGCAGGTCTTGACTCCAGTTAGCCATCCTTCATGGTCATGTTTTCATGACTCACCTACCCCGTGGTGTCTTCTCCTCCCTCTACCTTCTATCTCTTCCTTTGTGGTCTCCTCCTCAGACCCCAAGCACGGGAACCCCATCTACCTCTCTTCTGCCTAGCTACAGGCTATTAGCATCTTTATTCACCAATAGTTTTAAATTAAGGAGCAAGATCACATAGTATCACATAGATACAAGGAAGAGGAGGTAGGAAGAATGTGAAGACTGAAGGAGGGTGACAAGTATGTGTAATGTGATCACATGGTCACTGCACTAAGTAACTCATAGAAGCTATGGTTACCTGCAGTCAACATTCTAACATGGGTGGGAGACCCACACACGAGGCTCCACCCCTATCTGAGGAACTACTAGAAATCCATTTGGGAGCGAGGAGAGTATGGGTACTATGGGCTGTCCATGTTCTAGCCAAGGTTCAACACCCATGCATAAGGCAGCACCAATTGGACTCGGTGAACTACTAAGAAGAAAATGGAGAAGGAGGAAGAGGAGATTAAAATGGAAAGGGGAAGTATTGGAGAAGGGTAAAGGAAGGGTAAAGTAAAGGAAGGGTGTGCTGGGAGGGAAGGAGGGAGGCAGGGAGGGAGGGAGGGAAGGAGGGAGGGAGGGAGGGAGGGAGAAAGGGAGGGAGGGAGGAAGGGAGGAAGGGCCAGAGGGAGGGAGAGAGGGAGACAGGGAGACAGGGAGAGAGGGAGAGAGAGTTTGTGGTGGATATGATCAAGATACATTATATATTTATGAAATTGTCAAAGAATAGTTGTAAAATATTCTTTAAAAAAAAAAAACAGCAGTCAAAAAATAGTGCCCATGGCAGGATGTAGGACTTCACTGTTTCCCGAAATAGGTCACTTTGATTTCGTAATCATCAAAGCTAAAATACCACTTCACATAAATATGTATAAAAACAGCATCCAAACTCATGGAGAGACTTTTTTTATTTTTTATTTTTTGAGAGGTTTGTTGTTGTTGTTGTTTGAGACAAAGTCTCTCTGTGTAGCCCAGGCTGCCCTTGAACTCAGAGATCCGCCTGCCTCTGCCCTAGGTGTGCTAGGATTAAAGGTGTACACCACCACCACCTAGCTTGGAAGGCAGAGGCAGGCCAATCTCTATGAGTAAAAGGCCAGCCTGGTCTACAAAATGAGTTCCAGGACAGTCAGAACAACACAGAAAAAAAAACCCTATCTCGAGAAACCAAAAGAATAAAAATAAAAACCCTGAGACTCCTAACAGAGTGGCGTGGCGTCTGAGTGAGAAGCAGTGCTCGTTACCGTTGCTTGTACGACGCAGCACAGCTCAAAGGGTGCACAGGATATGTTCACAGTAAGCCTGCAGTGAAGCACAGGGAGCTGGGATTCTCTGTGCATTTGATTGTGACTTCATATTGATCACCACACATTTGGTAACCTTCAACCGTTGCCAATTTTCCTAAACCTCCATTTAGTTATGCAACACTTAATGGGACTGTGCCACAGCAGAAAACGCTGTGTTCTCCGTACCATGCAGAATCTCTCAGACCTGTGACAAAATAATTCAGACTTGTAGAAAATGCCATGACCTGAACAAGTTTCTGTGGATCCTTCCTCAGGGCAGTATGGATACCAGGCATTGACTCTGTGGACCCTTGGACAGGCTGAAAAGATCTCTGGAATCTGTGGTTGACTCAGATGTCCATGTAAGTCCTCAGTTGGCTACTTACCACCACCCACCCAAAAAAAGGCAGTGGTTGAAGGTTACTGAGTGTGTGGTGATTAAAATTGTCCACCCTACATGGTCTCTTCTTATATGAAATGGAAATGAAGGACAAATTAAGAATGTGTAGTATTTATATTTAAAAATCCCTGCCTGAGTTTCTACCTTACCTTTGGTAGTTGAGTTCCCAGATGAAAGACACTCACAGCCTTTACAGTTACAATAAGCCCTAAACAGCATAATAGCTGAGCAGCTGCCTACCCACCATGCTGTTAGAATCCACTTTCCTATAGATAACCCTGAGTTATTACTTACTTTTTATTATGTTCCATCTGGGCTGCTCCTAACTCCAATTGGGCAGCTCTCAGGGCCACATTCTCTTGACCTTAACCCATGGCAGCTTCTCCTTCCTTCTTTCCTGAATGTCCTTCTTCTTTCTCCTTGTGGTCTCAAGCCCAGGAAACCTAAACATCTATGTCTCTTCTACCCAGCTATTGGCTGTAGGTATCTTTATCAATCATAATTAACTGGGGACAGGGTCACTTATCTAGTGTCTACTTGCAGACTCTCTCATCTCTGGGACAACCAGTTTTAGGGGCCCAAATTAGCATTAGAATACAAACAACATCAGGCCAACCCACTACAAGAATACGTGCCAGGGAACAGAGGCTTTTTTTGTCCACACACCTTCTCAGAGATTTGAGTTTATGTTTAGAAGTGTATTTAATGTCTCCTTGATATGATCCAATGGGAAAAGCAGAGCACTCCCGTAGTATAGTCCTTTCAAATACCTTAAGCCAGAATCCACACAAAACCCTTTATTTAACTTTCAACAGAGGATGTGAACTTTGGAGAGATATATTAAATGACACTGTGAATTGGCAACAACAATTTAGACTGTAACTCATACTTTAAAGACAATCCAGGTTCTCAAGAATACAAATGGCATGAGAGAAAGAGAGAAGGGATATAATAGAACAAAATTATCTTAAAAAATATAATAACAAGTTGCTGGAGAGATGCCTCAGTGATTAAGAGCACCAGCTGTTCTTGCAGTGGACCCAGGTTTGGTTTCCAGTACCCACATCAGGTGGCTCAGAACCATCTGTAACTCCATTTCCAGGGGCTCTGCCTCCCTCTACTGGCCTCTGCAAGTAATGCATGGGTACAGAGCACATACACACATACAGGTAAAAAAAATGTCAATAACAATCTTTTTCAAAGAGAAATATAATACAAAATCCACTTTAACAGCCAAGCTGTTTATCAACTTCAAAGCTCAGCATGAAGCTACTGTATTATCCTGCAATTATCTTGCAGATGTATATCCACAGAATTGAGAGCAGAAAACTCAAATATACTTGGACAGCAATGTTTATAGCAATTTTATTTATAATAACCAAAAAAGAGGCAACAACCCAAATGTCCATCAAGAGGAAATTTCATAAAGAAAATATGGCATGTATATGTAATAGGATATTATTGAACCTTTAAAAAAGTAACAAAGCCAGATGTGGTGGCTCATACTCATAATCTAAGCATTTGAGAGGCTGAAGTAAGAGAATTGTTCAAGTCTGTACTACCCAGAAAGCACCTACTTAAACTGCTTCCTGTTAAGGCCTAGGTAAAATAGCAAGGCCTAAAAAATGTTATGGCCTACGTAAAATGTTCAGGCCTAGGTAACAGTTACCTGGCTAACCTGCCATTACAAGAAAACTTCCTCATAGGTTTCTGTTGTTTCTAGAAAATTTTCTAATGCCAAGATGGATTACATATTCTATTATGTTCTGTGCCTTTGGAACCAGTCACAATAGAAGTTAGTAGAACTGTTTTTGCATAGTTACCCACAATATGCTTGGTACCGAACCAACCACCCAACACGTATGTATAAGCTTCCTGCACGTATGTATAAGCTTTTCTGGTATTTGCCTTTATAAGCTGCCCCTGGGATGGACCTGCAAATAAGAGAGACACCTGCACCAATATAAGAAACTATTTGGAATAAGACTTCCATTTTGAGTAGTGGTCAAGTAAAGTTTAAACTCCCAAGAACTCCCGGGAAACTGACATCCTACTTGCCAAAAATAAAGACATGTATGTAAGTAACTGACATCCTGGTTGACAATTTAAGATGAAGTCCCATCCTGGTAGACAAGTTAAGACATGAATATTAGACAAGGCAAGTCCCCTGCCACAGTTGAATACCCCAACCAATGGAAACAGGATACGTGTACAACAAAGACATGTTCCCAAGGAAATCCTCTAAATCCTGATTGTTGGAATAATTTGGCACCGATGTTTGGATTTGGGGCTTAGAAACCCTGTAAGATCTTAACTCAGGTTCATGGTTCAGCAGATGGGGGCATATGCTCAATCTGGGACATTTTCACAAGTAATTCAATGAAAAGGTATATGAATGTCCAGGAAACAAAATAATTGCTAACAAAGTAGAATGGTCTTGTCTTTCATGAGGTTACTTCCTCCCCAAAATGCCTTCCTTCTCAAAACAAAACAAAACAACTACAACAAAAAAAAAGTTCTACTTGCAGCCAAGTCTCCTTGGCAACCATAATTAATATATATGTTTGTCAACGGCCGAGGTAACCACAGCTATAGAGGGAGAGAATATGCAGCTTTCAGCGGCTATGGTCTGATCTTGGCTTCTCTTACTCTCCAGGAGTGGAATCTCTGACATCAGCCACCTCTTAGAAATGTTGGGTGCTTGCAGTCCCCCAAGAGCTCTTCATTGCCTTGACGATAATTCTCTCTGGACATCCAAACTCTATCCCCCTTTATCCTAGATGCAGTTACTCACTATCTGCCAGCCAAGGGCAAGTCTACCGCAGAAAGATGGTGGCTGGCTCCTGGGTGTGGCTTCTTTCAGGTGTGTAAAAATAGCAGACCCCAGTACTGTCTCCCTTAAAACTCCAAACATCCATGACAACATGTGTGATACATGTCACAGTTCGGGATATAGCATAGAAAAGAGAGACGTGAGCTATAAATACACAGTAAATTCAACAAAGCAAATCTCAAAAGACCTTCTGATGACTAATCTTGACTATTAACATGACTACATTTTTTGTTTTTTGTTTTTTTGTTTTTCGAGACAGGGTTTCTCTGTGTAGCCCTGGCTGTCCTGGAACTCACTCTGTAGACCAGGCTGGCCTCAAACTCAGAAATCCGCCTGCCTCTGCCTCCCGAGTGCTGGGATTAAAGGCGTGCGCCACCACCGCCCGGCAAGATGACTACATCTTAAATCAACGAAAATCCAAGATGTTAGGCATTCCTGTGAGGGAGTTTCTTGACCGGATTATTTGAGGTGGGAAAATCCACCCTAAATTTGGGCCACACCTTGTGATGGCAGCCCACATTCTCAGTTTTTGTTTGGTTTTGTTTGAAACAGGGTCTCTCTGCATAGCCCTGGCTGTCTTACTTGTGAAAATGTCCCAGAAGTATGCAAATCGTGAACTGGCAGTGTTGGGGTCCAGGGATTGTCTCACAAACCACACAAACAGGAATCTCAATCAGACAGGGAGAGTTGATTGCGCATATGCTCTATAGACTAGGCTGGCCTCAAATTCACAGACATCCTCCTGCCTCCACATCTCAAGTGCTGGGATTAAAGGTGTGCACCACCACCACCACCAAGCAAGTGTTGAGATTGCTAAAGGCATGTGCCACCACACCCAGCAAAGCTTTTTCTTTTTGCCTGCTTGCCCTCACTCTTAGTGAAGCAAGCTTGGCTATCCTGTTGCTGAGATATTCCTTCCCTGTTATTACCTGCTTCTTCAGGATTACATCAGACTGACAATCTGCAGCTCTCTAGGACTCCTCCAGGGCTCTAGCTAGCACCAGGTTGGGACTGCAGAGACATCCAGACTCCTGGACTAAAAAGCTACTATATTTTTGGCTTTTCTGTAATTAATTAATTAATATATATGTGTATGTATGTACGTGTGTGTGTGTGTGTGTGTGTGTGTGTGTGTGTGTATTCGTCCTGTCAGTTCTGTTCCTTTAGTGAACCCTATATACAGACCTTGTATTTTGGGAACACCCTCATAGAAACGGGGAAATGGGGGAGGGGATAGGAGGTTTATAGAGGGGAAACTGGGAAGGGGGATAACATTTGAAATGTAAATAAATAAAATAACCAATAAAATGTTAAAAGAATGTTTTGGCTTGATTTGGTTTTATTGTTTATTTGAATTTTTAACCAAATTTTCTACTTTAATTGAATACTGTTATAATTAAGAAACACGATCAGTCAGGAGTGATGGCACAAATCTGTAATCCCTATGTTCCAGAGGAGGCTGATGCAGAAGAATCACAAGATTGAGACCAGACCAACTATGTACAACAAGACCCTGCCTGACTACAGAACAAAATAAAAACATAGTTCATTAAAAACATCACCTAACATTTTGAAGTAAACTACAATACATTAATTTTCAGGGGGAAAATATTAGGAAGAAAATCAAAGGTAAACGATGCTTAAATCACTCTGTTACAGTTTTAATTTTATTAAATAATTAACTTAAAAGTTTCTTCATCCTATACAAATCCACATTCTAGAACTTCATTTCTAATGATGGATTGTCAAGTTTGTGATCAGATAAAGTACCTTATTTCTGTTGCCCCTAGCAGGCAAGCCTGTCCCCTGGAGTAGAGGGCAGTCAAACAGCTGTTTCCGAAGCTCTTCCCTGATGTCAATTCCAGCAGCACCTTGGTTGGAACCTTTGAGAAAAAAATGCTCCTTCACAATGATGTCAGACTTGCTTTTAAAAAAAAAAAAAAAGTCGAAAACTCATGAAAAACACAGTTGATGTGAATCAGATGTCTGGATGGCAGAGCGCCCGCTAAGCCAGGCAAGTGCGCAGATGTGTGGGACACATATTCCTCGCTTGGAGCCACGGAAGGTAAACAGCCCATCCTTGTGATGTCCCCGCCTAGAAGCCTGGTGGTGAGGCTCCCGCTCCCTAGCTTATTCCCTTTACCCACCCAGTCCTTTCTCTGCCCCATCTTCAGACAGAAACGGGATCTGGCAGTAATCATGTACACTTGTTGACTAACCAATTATATTTTACTCAATGATTTTCGTTTAATATCCTAACCAGTCAATAGCTGTTTTAAAACTCCCATCTCCCAGTTTCCGAAGGAAAAGTGTTTCTAAAGATTCCAGGAATCAGCCAGCAGGTGCAGTAATGTTTTTACCAAGGAGAGGATTTAGATTTCCTGGAACCTGGCGGAGAGGGGGTGGGGATCAGAAGAAGGGGTGTCAGGCCTCACCCAGGTAGGCTTTTTGCTTCCTTGGGAGGGCAAACTATTCCAGCTGCTACAGACATCTTTTGTCCTTCAACGTGTGTGTGTGTGTGTGTGTGTGTGTGTGTGTGTGTGTGCGCACATGTGCCTGTGCATGTGTGTGTGCACCTGGGCATTTGTGTGCCTGTGAGTGTGCATGTGTATCCTTTCAAGATGAGTTGACCAAGTGCCTTCTCCTTATTCTTCTGTTCCTTTTGTTTCATGGTAACCTTTCCCTCTGTTTCCAGACACTATGTTACCTGTGGCAGGATGCTTCACTTAGCGTCACATGCCATCCTGCATTGTCTGCCAGCCTGGAGACCTCTTCATCCTCTTCATGCTTAGCGTGGCGTTCTGGCCTCTAGTGTATGTTTGCATTATACTCCTTTCATCACAGAGATTTTGTTTTGGTTTGGTTTTGTTTTTTGTTTTTCAAGACAGGGTTTCTCTGTGTAGCCCTGGATGTCCTGGAACTCACGCTGTAGACCAGGCTGGCCTCGAACTCAGAAATTCACCTGCCTCTGCCTCCCAAGTGCTGGGACTAAAGGTGCCACCACTGCCTGGCTCAACACAGAGATCTTATTAGTGGTTTCCCTTCTTCTTCTTCTTTTTTTTGGGGGGGGGGGGGGCAGGGAGGGGGTGTCTGTTTGTTTTGAGGCAGAATCTCACTGTGTAGCTTTAGCTGGCCTGAAACTTGTTTTGTAGACCAGACTGACCTCAAATTCACAAATATGTACCTGCCTCTGCCTCCTTAGTGCTGGAATTAAAGGCACTGACCACCATGCTCTCTTTCTTTGAACTCTTCATCCTCCTGCCTCAGCTTCCTGGATGCTGGAATTAAAGCATGTGCCACCATACTTGGCCAGGCTATCTTTTTAAAGTCATATCAAGCAGCCCACCATACCATCCGAGCTGCCAGCTTCCCATCTGCTCTGTCCCCTACAGCAGCACTGTTCTCAACCCATGGCATGCTGTATTTATTGCATTTACCACATTTTATCATATTCATTATAGCTCAGATTAAAAATGCACCCCCCAAAGGTTTGTATTTTAAAGCCACTATTTGGAGGAACTGGAGCCTTTAGGAGGCAAAGTCCAGGAAGAAGTCATCAGAATTGTGCCATTATAGGAGACATTGAGCCTCCACTGTCTGTGAGTCCCTCTCTGTTTTTTAGTTTCTGTCAGTGAGCCAGTCTCTTCTACCATACACTCCTACCATGAGGTATTGCCATCATGAGATGCAAAGCAGCAAGGTCGAATGATCATGGACTAAAACTTCTAAAACCATAGTCAAGTCTCCTTCTTTTAAATCAATTGTCTCAGATGCTTTGTTATAAGAATGGAAAGCTTCGAGGTGGTAGTAGAGCATCCTTTTAATCTGAATACTCAAAATCAGAGGCAGGTAGATCTCTGAGTTCAAGGCCAGCCTAGTCTACAGAATGAGTTCCAGGACAGCCAGGGCTACACAGAGAAACCCTGTCTCAAAAAACAAAGAAAAT
>NW_021605519.1:105380-125633 GCF_004785775.1 Grammomys surdaster
CTCTCTCTCTCTCTCTCTCTCTCTCTCTCTCTCTCTCGGGGGAGGGGTTTTGTTTTGTTTTTGTTTTTTTTGAGACAGGGTTTCTCTGTGTAGCCCTGGCTGTCCTGGAACTCACTCTGTAGACCTCGAACTCAGAAATCCACCTGCCTCTGCCTCCCAAGTGTTGGGATTAAAGGCGTGCTCCAACACTGCCCGGCTCTGAGGCCTAGTTCTAGCCTAAAACTTGGATTCCTGACTGAAATTACTTCTCTGTTTTAGCATAAAATTAGATTCCTGAACTTACTTCCTTGTCATGGCCCAATGTCAGATTCCTGCCTAAAGCCCATTTCCTTGTCCTTGGCCAACTTCAGATTCCTGCCAAGCAGCCCCAAAAGCTCTCCATACTCATGTTTTTGAATACTTGGTCCCCATTTGGTGAAACTGTGTAGGAAGGATTAGGAAGTGGCCTTGCTGGAGGAGGTGTGTCATTTTGGACAGGCTTTGAGATTTCAGTGACGTGAGTGAGTTCTTAGCTGTTCCTATACCATGTTTACTCCACCATCATGGACTCTAACCCTCTGGAGTCTAACCTTCTGGAACTGTAGCCAGTTAAATGGTGTGATAGTTTGACTAGGAATGGTCCCCGTAGACCTACATGTTTGTGTGAGTGGCTCATAGGGAATGACACTGTTAGGAAGTGTAGCCTTCTTGGAGTATATGTGGCCTTGTGAGAGAAAGTGTATAGGAACTATACACTCCACTATAGGAACAGCCTTTGAGGTTTCATATATTCTCAAGATAGGCCTAAAGTGGCACAGTCTCCTGCTGCTGCCTGCGAATCAAGATACAGAACTCTCAGCTCCTTCTCCAGCACCGCGTCTGCCTGCACGCTGCTACATTTTCTGCTATGATGATAACGGACTGAACCTCTGAAACTGTAAGCCAGGCTCAATTAAACATTCCCCTTTATAAGAATTGTCATGGTCATGGCGTCTTTTCACAGCAATAGAAACCCCAACTAAGACAAATGCTTACTTTTATAAGTTGCTTTGGTCGTGGTGTTTTATCACAGTAATAGAGAAGTAAATAATTTAGGATCTGGCATCCTCTTCTGGCCTTGATGATGTATACATACGTGATGTATATATACATATGTACACATGGAGACACACCCATATACATACACATAAATAAAATATTTTAGAAATAAACAGAGAGCATATTAGTTGTACAGATAAGGCTCCGTGAGACCTGGGTGGTGTGGCAGCTCCTGCTGACAATGTAAGGTGAGAGTCTGTGTGCGTCTCAGCTGCTCACAGTATGCAGATCCCAACCTGTAGGAACTTGTCAGCAGTGCAGTCTTCCAGAGCTTCAGAATCACCATTTCCTTTTCAACAGCCTTACAGATGGCTAAGATGAACAGTGACGTCTTTGAAATGTCACAGTGCAAACAGTGTGGACTTACACCTTTCTATTCTCAATGCGCTGAACTCAGACTGAGTGTCTTGAGTCTCTAAATGCCCATGGGACAGAATAACAGGAAGAAACTATGCCCTGTGTATCATTTTGTACACCTTGCATATAATTACTAGGTCTCTAGATGAGATAATTAATAACTTTGAGATAAATAGTAAAATCCTTTCAGCTCTTCTTCCCTCCTCCTTTCTCTGCAGCTTCCTAGCCTGCCCGTGTTTCAACTCTCTCCTGAGTATAATGTTTCTTCGATGGCCTGAATAGAAGGCAGAAAAGACAAGAGGTGCCGGGCAGTGGTGGCACACGCCTTTAATCCCAGCTCTTGGGAGGCAGAGGCAAGCGGATTTCTGAGTTCGAGGCCAGCCTGGTCTGAAGAGTGAGTTCCAGGACAGCCAGGGCTACACAGAGAAACCCTGTCTCGAAAAAACAAAAAAAAAAAAAAAAACAAAAAACAAACAAACAAACAAACAAAAAAGACAGAGTCTCACTATGTAACTTGCTAGGTAGACCAGGCTGGACTTGAACTCACAAAAGTTCTCTTACATCTGCCTGCTGAATGCTAGCATTAAATATGTTTGTTGACACACCTGGCAGAAGATTTTAATTATAAAGAATAATTTCTTGATTTCTTTCTTATATTCATATAGGAGAAGGTGGCTTTCTTCAACTTCTTTCAGAGTTGAGCTTCTTGGGAAGCCAGGCCACCATGTTCGAAGGTAGGGCCACCAGCAACAGCAGACACCATTTCCAGAGTGTTCTTGCTATGTGTGTGGAGAGTCACAGCCATAGCCACCTGCTCCTGACTCATGTGCTTTTCCCCAGCCTTGCTAGACGAATGAGGCCTACCAGCTGCTGGGCTGTAAGAACACATACTTGGCAGGATTTCTTCCTAGTCCTTCCCCCTTCTTCCCCCTCCTTTGAGGGCTCCATGCCAGGACCGCCAGACAGTTTCTCTTGCCTTGGCACCTGCTGCCTTCATGTGTGTTCTGTTCATTCCTCTGGACATGTGAGCATGGGGGTCACTGTCATCAAACAGACCAGGGACCTTAACAACAGCATGGGCCTTCGAAAGAGAAAGAGAAACACCAGAGTCTCACAGCAAGGCTGCGGCTCAGCCAGTGAGCCTGGCTGGCCAAGGTGAGTAGACCAGAAGAAACTGGATGCCCCACAGCAGCCCATCCCAGCCATCAAAGGATGGCAGAGGCTCGCAGTGGGCCACTTCTGCTGTCCACAGAAGGACAAGTAACTGTCAGTACTTGTCAGCAGAGAAGCTGCGACTCCACTGGTGGTCTCTAGTCAATTTGCTAAAAATTAAAAACTGAAAGCCAATTTGCTGTGCTCTCTTTGAGACTGTCACATGCAGACTTTTTCCAGCATTCAGATTTTGTGCTTGGCCAGGTGTTTGACAGCTACTTCACAAGTGAGGACCAAGAGGCTGTTGGAACAGGGACTAAGAGAGTGAGGTCAGACAACTAGATGTTTTAATTGAAACTTTAAATAAACATTGATCAAAAAAAAAAAAAAAAACAGCTGGCCGGGCAGTGGTGGCACACGCCTTTAATCCCAGCTCTTGGGAGGCAGAGGCAGGCGGATTCCTGAGTTCGAGGCCGGCCTGGTCTACAGAGTGAGTTCCAGGACAGCCAGGGCTACACAGAGAAACCCTGTCTCGAAAAAAAAAAAAAAGCCAACATTTAAACTTTAGTAGTAGACTACATGCGTGTTCTTCTATGTATGTGTATATGTGTATATGTCTGTGAAAATGTTTGTGTGTGTATATGTATATTTGTGTATATGTGCTTGTATGTATGTGTGTGGTGCTAATGTATGTGTGTGCTTGTGTGTGTGAAGTTGTATGTGCGTGTGTATGTGTGTGCGCATGTGTAGAGAGGAGCCACACTGAGAAAACAGAGGTCAATTTTGTGGAGTCAGTTCTCTCCTTCCACCGTGTGGGTCCTGGGGATGAAAGTCAGGCCTGCATGGCAAGTCTTTACCCACGGAGACATCTCATTGGCCCCAAAACACAGAGTTTTTGGTTTGGTTTGGCATTTCTGAACAGCTGGTATTGTGGTTTGGAGTAACACATGAATTTTTCTTTCTTACATATTTGTGTTTATAATTATTTTATAGCTTTTATAATCAGTATATTATTATACTTATTCACAATGATTTTTAAAGGAGAGGGTGTGAACATAGTCCTCGCCACCACAAATTATATAGTCAAGTTTCGCTCACTGGGGTAGCCCCAGCAGTCAGCACATTCAGAGGGCAAGGGATGAGCTTTGCCCTGGGAGGACCACCTCCGTGGTCATGGTGATACAGATGCATACAGAGTGAGCTATTCTTATGATGAGCAACAGCAACCCCTTGCCTGCTTTGTATGTGAAAACATCAGAGGCAATCCCTTGTGTAGGAACTCCATTCGCAGAGCACTCTGAGCATGCTATAGTTCCTAGTAGACCTCCCTTTTGCCACCTGTAACACGGTTTCCAGCAGCCCATACTCAGTCTGTGTATTCCACATATATCTTCCTTCATACATGGTCTCTAGTGGCTCTAAAGCTGTCAGGCTGAAATGCGTCTTCAAACCCTCAAATACTTCCACTCTGCAATTATGAGACCTCTTCTCCTTCCTGCTTCTGTCCTTCTGTCACCAGCATTGCTTCTGTGTTCTTGTTCTTTATTCAGACAGGGTCACATTAGCCCAGACTGCCCTGAACCCACTGTACACAAGGACAGCCTCGAGTGCCTGACCCTCTGTGTCTACCCATCAAGTGCTGGGATTACAGACTTGTACCATACCCCCATGACTGGTTTGCCTTTTTTTTTTCCCATTTTCCATTATTTTTATAAAAGACTAAGGAGCAAGATGCCATCAGTTATTTCAAAACATTTTTAAAACAAACCAACCCATCTTTGGAGTGCAGACTTTGCTAAAGGCTGAGTGTCTGTTTTCAAAGTAGAGAGGTTGACCTGGATTCCCCCCTCCCAGAGGGCCCCTGGATCCTCATGTCTACCCACCCCCATGTTGACACTTTCAGATATCCATAGCTACTGTTTGAAAATGGCCCTTCTTGGTCACTACTGTAAATGATTCACAGGCAACTTGGCCACAGCCCCACCATTAACAAAGCTGCAGAGCAGTGGCTGTCTGTGGCCTGATATGCCACAATCTGGATTCTGCATTTTTAAAGTATGCAAAGAATGTCACTAGAAGTTCAAATGTATCACCGCAAAGTAGAACTATACATGAGCCTTCTCTTTGAAAAGGGCTATCAAAACCACCTCATCTGCCCAACAGCCTGTGTGATCTGTCCTTGTGCTGGAGAATCTCAAGAGTCCAGTCAAACCCTTAAAAGTGTGGAAGGCCTTCCTGGCCCCTAGCTTAGAAGCCATATAATGTTGTACTAGTGAGTGTTCAAAGACATTGTGATGCTGCCCAAGAAAATCACCTCTCGCCAGGTGGTGGTGGTGCACGCCTTTAATCCCAGCACTTGGGAGGCAGAGGTAGGCGGATTTCTGAGTTCCAGGCCAGCCTGGTCTACCGAGTGAGTTCCAGGACAGCCAGGGCTACACAGAGAAACCCTGTCTTGAGAAACCCTGTCTCGAAAAACCAAAAAAAAAAAAAAAAAAGAAAAAAAAAAGAAAGAAAATCATCTCTCCATGGTTTTTGTTGTTTTAGGCTTCTTGTTCTTTTGTTTTGTTGTCTTGCTGTTGTTGTTACTTTTAGTTTTGTTCCCTGAAGCAGTTGTGGATTAAAAGGGAGTGCATGGGGTGCCCTCTTGAGGTCTCTGGATGCCAGGACTTTGAAGAGACTGCATACAGAACTGGATTCCTTAGGTCATTATCCCACTTCCCCAAGGATTGAGGGAAGAATCTTCGACTATCTGGCTTTGGCTGAAATAGCATCTAGGGTGGGAAAGGTATTCCAGGGGCTCCTGCTTGTGTCCATTCTGCTCACACATTTGCTCAGCTGACATATTGAGGCCTGCTCTGAAGTCCTTCTGGGGCTCTGAAGCTAAAATCAAGGATGAGCCCTGTCTCCTGCAAGCATCAAGCTGCCTATGGGTCGTCCTTACTTGACTTATACGTCTCTCCTGGTAGGGACAGTATGGTGTCGGGGGGTAGGGAATCTTATCCCCCATCATGGCACTCCTCATGCTCTGGTCAGCTAGCCTCATGACAATCATGGCTTCCTTCACAACCTAGCCCCTCCACAAACATCCTGGCAAATACAACAAGAGCCCATTGCCACCCTCATACCAGCCAAGCTCCAGAAATTCCAGCGCAACTAGAGTGCTTTTTCTAACTAATACTGGCCAGATACCTGGCTGCACAATGTATGTGCCATAGTTGCTTCCTAGGATGCAACCTGTTTACACAAAGGAAGCAGAACACGTTGGAGTGAATTATCTTGGTGAAATAACTGCAGAACTACATAGACCTTTGAAGGGCTACAATGGTGATTGTTAGCTACACTTTCAGCAGGCCTAATGCTACCAGCTGTGACTTTTTTCTTCCTCCGTACTACCAGATTTATCTGGCATTATTTATACATACGTGTATATGATTTCTAACATATTGCCCTTGTTTCTCTAGAACCATGGGGCCTGAAGGGATGTCCGGTTCCTGACAGCAGGGATGAGGGGAAATGGGAAAGGGCAAGGGAGAGGTCTCCTATTATTCTGCACACCATAGCACTTTTTCTCATGATGAGCTCACTTTGAACTAAATCAGGGCTAATCCAATTCAATCTGATATAGGATTGCCCCTGAACTGGTCAACAAACAACTTTTCAGGAAAGAAAATGTGTAGTTCACTTTAGACAAAAAGTGGAGACCGGGAGCACTTTGGCTCCATTCTAGAGTGGCATGAACAGACACAGCATCAGCAAAAATGCCAGCTACAGGTAACTCAACTTGAGGCTACCAGGGCTCTTGCTGCTCTACCCCCTTTTGTGGACAGTCTCAATCCTCTTTATGGAACCTAGATATGCCTCCCAACTAGCCATCCTGTTCCCTAAGCCCCTTTTAGCTCCCAGGGCAGAAAGAATCTGGACCCAGGGCTCCTCTCTTATTTTGGTCTGTCACATCTTACTCTACTGGCGCCCACTCAGGGCTCTGGCCACAAAAGCCTACCTCAAACCCAAAGACTGAAAAACAGATGTTTTAATAAATACAAAAATCTCTGATAATGACTCTGCTCAGCTCAGGGGCAGCAGGAATGATGTGAGGGAACCCTCGGTGCTGAGTGAGGATAAATTAAAGAATCCCAATAAGCCAGTGGTGTTTTGTACAGAAGAAAAGAGCTAAGCTTCTGGGACAGAGGCCAAAAGAAAACAGGGCAGGACTTTGCATGGATATGGCCTTGGTCTGACCCAGCAGTCTTTCCCCTTGTAGAACTGTGGCTTCCAGAGGTAGTGGGGGAGGAGAAGGAGCAGAACCAAGACACTAAAGGCACTGGGTTCCCACAGGAGAGTCAGGGTCCTCAGCACCACTCCTTCTCCCAGCTCAGGCCCATCCTCTTGGTCATGTGCTTCTGGATGCTCCTTAGGAGCGTTCAGGTTCTTTCTCCAGCTCTGGAAGGGTTCTAGTCTCAGACGCTGCTGAAGACAGAAAGGAGTGAATGTTGAAGGAGATGGGTGGCCTGGAGGAAGACATGGGGCCCAGGCAGAACATCTCTGTTCCAGTCCCAGAAAGGACCAAATTGTCCAAGCAAGTCGGTGTACACCACCACCACCAGCAGTGTGGTTGCTTAATTCCTCAGCTTCAGAAATCTCATTTGTAAAGAAATGACAAGTGAGAAGCCTAGAGAGGTGGGCTGGGCGTGCACTCATTTCCTGCCTCCATGTGGCACCCTTCCCTCCCAGCTGTCATACAGCCAGCCCACACCAGCTGTTGCCTCCTTCACTTACACCTTTGGGCTGTGCAGTGGGAACAGCATCGACTCTCCTTCCCTGAGCCGCAGGATAGTGGCAGCGAACAATCGTCCCGCTCACAGTGAGGTACTCCTGCCTGATGCAGGATGGAGAGATTCTGATAGTGTCCTGTGAGGACACTGTAATCTTCAGCCTCTTCAGGACTCCCTGAGAAGGTTTTCTTATTCGAGGCCAGGCTCTACTGCCCACATCACACAAGTCCCTCACTTACCCCACATCTGCAGGTAATACAGCTCATCTCCCCAAAGGGGGGCACTGATGGGTGCCAGCTCTGATTTTCTGGGAACCACTGCCCAGCAAAGCGACACCCACGAGGCCCATCAGCCTGCATGGGGTCTCCAAGCTTGGCATGAGTCCCTGACCCTACTGGAGAAAGGAAAGACAAAGTCAGACCATATGGGTCAACTAACTTTAACCTCTCTTTGAATTCCTATCACCTAGGAGTTCCTGGTTCTTGATAAATTTGGATGGATAGGTGGGGGATGGGTAAGGGTCGATAGGTGGATGGATGGGTGGATGGATGGATAGATGGGTGGATGGATGGATGGATGGATGGGTAGATGGGTGAGTGGATGGATTACAGAAGGATTAGAGAGATGATGAGTGGGTAGTTGGGTGGTTGGATGGATAGGTAGATGGATGGATAGGTAGGTAGATGGACAGCTAGGTTGATGGGACTGGAGTCACAATCAGGTCACTGCATACATGCACGTCCTTCCCACTATTTTTAGGGCATTAGCTCCAGGGTGGGCATAAGCAGTGCTCAGTGAGTGAGAAGTATCTGAGAAGCTCCTTTCCATCCCCATCATGCACTCCCAAATACAGGTCAGGGCCTACCCAACCCCAAGAGTGAGGCCTCAATGACCAGGCCTCTCACCTGGACACTGTTTGCAGCAGTCGGTGGGGTTGGCACGGATAGGCTGAGCACAGGCCAGGCGAGGACACTGCACCTTCTCACAGTGCACCTCTCCCGTGGCCCCCTGTAGGTGCCCATTGAGAGAGGGTGTCAGGCAGAGGGATGTGCAATCTTCACACTGCTTTCTCTCCTTTCCCCACCTCAAGTCAAATATATGTGTGGCCAGTGCTCAGAAGCTTGAGTTTGCCCTGTATATCTGAATCCAATCCTCATTTTATCTTATATAGTATGTCATATTTGCACACAGGGAAGGATTGGGGAACTTGGGAAAAGTTCAGAAATCACTGAGGGTTATGTGAGCCCAGTCAGCTGGTACAGCCAAAGCTTGTACCCATCAGCTTTTTACCCCTTCCTACAGGAAGCCTGCTCTCACAACCCAAGGGACTGCCCCTCACAGAACCATCCTGAGACCTCCTCATCAAGAGTAGACTTGCTCTCCAGGAAGTCCCCACCTCTATCTGCAGACCCGACTGAGTTACGATACCAGAAAAGATTAGGTAGCCATACCTTACATGTGCAGACAGCACACTTAATTAGGCCAAAAGGGGGCACAACAGGGTGCCATCGGGTACCCGCTGCCCTCCAGCTCCGGTCACCATCAAAATAGCAGCCTGGTAGGAAAGAGTCCCAGCAGCCATTAGGATGATCTTATCAGCTGGGCCCACAGCCAAGCCTCAGGCCAGTCCTACACTAACCTAAGCCAAGAGCCAGGAGACACTAAAGAGGACTATCAGATGTGCTTAGAGTCTGTGCACCTCAGCTTCCCCTATACACAGTCTGTTGCCCTCTTGCTCCAACCCAACGGCTTCTTTGGATCTTTCCATCCCTGGACCCACTGTCCTCGCTTACCCTCTCCTGCCTCTAGATTTGGTAGGCTGGGAAGGTCTCTATTGTGTTGCTTCTCTGTGGAGACAAAGAAAGGGTGAGGCAGAGAGTGGCCCCTGCTTCCCTCTCCCTAGAACACTGCTTTCCCATGGATGCCCCTCCACTACCTTTCCTCCCCTGCAGGACATTCACCTGGACACACGGGACAGCACTGGTCCAGTGCCTGCACCGGATGGGGACAGCTTGGTGGTGGGCATACTACAGGATCACAGATCACTGTTCGTCTCTGTAGAGAGGGGCCAAGGCTTTGAAGGTGTGTTGGGCCTCTTGCCCCAGACCTTGTAGCCAACTCTACCTTACCCAGACATCCTACCTGACAGGTGCAGAGGGAGCAGAGTGGGTCATAGTTGGGTGCCCAGCGAGCCCCGTGGGGACGCTGCTGCCCCTCGAAGAAACATGTGTTAGGATCTCGGGGCCTCCCAGAGCTGCCATGTCTGGCTGGTACTGGGGCTTCGGGGCCAGGCCCGGCAGGCAGCACGGGTGACATAGCTGCCTCTCCATTTGAAGACAAGGGCATCCGCACTCCTTCTGAGGCCAGGCGCAGGCCTCCTACCTCACAATGACTGGCAATGTGCACCTGGGCAGAGAGGGAAACTGAGGCCGGCTGGGGTTCTCCTTCATGTCTCTATCAGCCACTGCTGGCTGTTGACAGGAGTGCCCAGGAGGAGACTACTCTTTTCAGGACTCATCCCATCTGCAAGCCAGGGTGGTAGGCTGCCAACCTCCCTATGTAGCTGTGTGGCTTCATGTTTATCACTGACAAGAATTCAATACTACCATCTTAGGGATCAGAGCGCACAAGCAGCTGCAGCATCCACACATACCTGCCCACGCAGTTCTCCTCTGGGGCTACTCTTGGTGGTGATCAGCAGGGAGGCAGTGCCCTGCGCCAGGTGCCGCAGCAGCACAGGCTCCAGATCCTTTACCACACCCTGAGCCTGCAGACAGACCAAGTATGGAGTAGAAGCAAGGCACTTCAGGGTGTTTATATCATTTTATTTATGTGTTAGCATTTTGCCTGATGTCCATAGAGGCCAGAAGAGGGCATTGGAGTCCCTATAACTGGAGTTACAGATGGTTATGGGCTACCAAGTGGGTATTGGGAACTGAACCTGGGTCCTCCAGAAGAGCAGCCCCACACTACCAAGCCACCTCTCCAGCCCCACAAGGCACTTTAGGACAAAGCCCCTGGTTTCCAATTTTCAGGTAAAGAAACAGACACAAGAGATTAAGGCCTTTTCACAATGCAGAACAGCTCTAAGGCTAGGCCTCTCTGACTACAAGTCTATCGTAACCCACACAACTTAAGAGGATGTGGTCCATCCCACCTACTGTTTTAGTGGCTTGGGACCTCTATCCTGGGACAGAGGACACAAAGAAAATGCATAGTAAAGGCTGAGTCAGACAGACACCTCCAGCCATGCCTACTCTGTAATACCAGGCCGCTTGCTCTCCCTACCACAACCACTGGTTCACACAGCCCTTCAAGCTAAAAGAACAAAACATTTCCAAGATTCCTCCTATCTCTATGACCTTACCTCTGAGCCATAGAATCCCTTCAGCAGCCGTTGGGGTCCTGACATCCCAGGAGGCCCAAGGAGGTGAGCAGTGACAGTTCCTTGCTCTGAGCTACCAAGCCCAGCCAATAGAACCTCATAGTGTAAGTGACAATGTGTGTCTAAGGAGAGCCAGGCATGCCCTGCTGCCTGACTCCGCACAGGGGGCAGCACTAGTGCCCCTGCCAGAGGCACGGGCAATCCTAAATCCAAACAGATGAGAGATGACACATGAGACTGTGCTCTTATTTCATCCTACCCTACCCTACCACAGAGCCAGGACTTGGGGAACAGCAACCCTTAGATTCTTTGCACAATGGCAACAGGGAAGGTTAGCAGCATCACCCTATGCACCCCACCTCTCGAAATGCCAACCAGAGATCAGAGAGAGCAAGACACACGAGGCTCTGGCTCTCTGGCTAATTCTTTAGATGCTTGGATGTCAGGTCAGAGGACACAGAAGGGCAGGTAGACTGTGAGGCACTCACTGTCATAGCGGGCACTGTGCCCACTGTAGCATAGGGCAGTCACATGCCCCCGAAGCTCTCCGTCTGGGAAGTCCTTGGTACCAATATTCAGGAACAGCTCATTTTGTAGCAGCATATGAGCCCCTCGGGCACCCAGCCCAGAGCAGATACCCACAGCCTAGGGGTCAAAGAAGGATGAGCCCTCTCACTTCTGATCCCAAGGGCTTTCCATGTTTTATGCCTCCACTACACATCTATCCTTCCTCATCCCAATAATGCTGGACAAGAACTTTGTAGGTCAAGTGTCAAGGCCCTCTTCTGCCACGCTGCCACGTCCTAGCCACACCACAACCCTTGAAGAGTTACTCATCTGTGAGTGCTTCTCATCTATCAAAGGGTACTGGGGAAGGCAAAAGATACATAAAGAAGGCAACCACGTTCATGCCTGACAGAAAGATCCCAAAAGTAACAACAGTACTATCTCACGGACTATTGCACTATTCCTGTGAGTGGTATTTACTATTTAACTATGAGCTTACTGAGAACAAGGATTCCAGCCTAATGTTTACTAAAACGTGTCAAATGAATAAAGAACTCATTGAGAGAACCCACGAGTATGTGAACGGTACTACACACCCCTACTCAACCAACCTGGCTTCCCGCAGCCCATGTATTGGCAGCCCTGGCACAACTCTGCCTGGAGCCCTCACCATGTGTCCTCCCAGCTGGAGTCCAGCCATGTGGCACAGGGCAGTGCGCTGGTTCTTCCGCTGAGGCTTGGTCTCCAGTGTCATGGCCACCACCTCGCTACCTGTACCTACCACTTGCACCTGGTGGGCAGGGTTGGGGGAAGGCAATTGGATTGCCAGCCAAGACCTAAGACCTTTCCCAGTGCAGGTCAAGGCCCTGCCCCACTGGCCCCCCTACCTCCTACAGCTGCTGACTCTTACCTGATAGATAAGGGAGCCATTTCCTAGCAGTATGAAGCTGGCTGAGCCAGCAGCACCCGTCTGGACTGGGATCAGGGCATCAGCCCCACAAAGTACACTTTGAAGGACTGCAGGGGACAAGACAGGTGGCAGCAGGCTTGCCCATACCCAGACCCCCAAGAACTCTCCCATCTGTTTTGGCCTCTTGTTTAGCACACGTTTGTGCCTCTGAGCTATGTGTACCCACAGTGCCAGCCCCACCCCTCCTCACCATCACAGCTCTGCCTGGTAGTAATGTATCCGCTGATGCGTAGCTCTGGCTCACTTGCCTGCTCTAGGACCATCTGCAGCTCCCCCAGCACCAACCAGCCCATCTCTTGGTCTGTAAGGCTGGGCAGCACCTCAGCAAAACCTGGCTCCTGTGAACAGAGCAGAGCACTGTGGGCAATAGCAAGAGGTCAGAGTAAGGAGAAGCAAGATGCAGGCCTTCCCTTACCTGAGCTGAGGTGTTGGCCTGGAGCTCTCGGAGTGGCTGTCCCTGGTGGAGAATTTGAAGCTTCAAGGGCACCTGAGCTAGTCCTGCAAGCACTGCATATGTGAACATTTCACAGGTGAGCGACCTCCCTAATGCCCTCACGTACATCTTCCCCATCACTCACCTCCCAGCAGACCCCGGAAGAGCAGCAAAAAATGTAAGGAATCTTCTGTGTCACTAAGGGTGAGCAGGGCTATGCCCCCCACACCCCACTGCTGTGGGTCTTCCAGGGTCAGGATGGCACTGAAGGTCTCTGAGGAGTGGAAGACCATGACAGCCGTAAGAAAATCCTCTCTTCAGTCCACCCATCCCTAGGCTATTGAAGGCCTCTTGACATCTAAAACGTCTCACTTCCCCTACCTGCAGCGAGAGCACCCTGCCAAATGAGAGGCCCCCAGACTTCTCCTGAAGGATGAGTGGGTGTCACAAGGGCTACACGCAGCTGCTCTGCTCTCAGGAGCCTCACAGATGGTCGAGGTACTGCCCGCCACACCCCACAGACCTAGAGGGAAGAAAGTCTACCGTAATTATGCAGGACAAGCCAGCTAAAAGACCCAGACCTAATGAGGAAGGAGTATGGAAGGGGGACCCCAGATCCTCTAAGAAGGACCCAGGAGCCTTGATTTTAAGTCCTGGCTTATCACTTACTAGCCAAATGACCTTGAACAAATCACATTCTGCTATTCTGAGCCTCAGTTCCCTCCTCTGTAAAATGGGCACCATAATGTCAGG
This sequence comes from Grammomys surdaster, assembly GCF_004785775.1. Lineage (NCBI taxonomy): Eukaryota > Metazoa > Chordata > Mammalia > Rodentia > Muridae > Grammomys > Grammomys surdaster. The sequence continues at coordinate 118,787 of NW_021605519.1, forward strand.
GCCTTTCTCCCTCTGGGCTGTTGTAAGAACCAAAGGAGGCGATGCAAAGCATGCTCTTAGCAAGTGCCCATTTTGGATAAGCACTCTTAAATGGCATCATCTCACCAGGCCATCCTGGGTGGGGGCTGCAGGGTGTTCAAACAGGATGTTGCCTGTGGGATCTGTGAACCGAACCCTGCTGGGACGGTCCAGCCTGTGAAAAGAGGTCCAGTGAGACTAGATCTATAACCTACAGGCTCGTCTTTCTCGCCCTCTTTACTACTCCTAGTCCTTGCCCTTTCCCGGGTCTCACCGCTGGTAGGAGATAGAGAAGCGTAAACTTGAGCGCAGCAGAGAGACTCGAGCACGAGCTACCGCCTGCGACCTCGGTCCTGTCAGCAGCGCCACAAAGTCTTCGAGAAGAGAAGATGGCCTGAGCACTGTCAAGCCTTGCCACGGGACTGAAACTTCATCAGGCCCACCTCCATCCCAGCCTACCCGTGTGGCCATCAGCACGTGTCCGCTCCCCAACGCCGGGTTCCCCTCGATCGCTATAACTGCGATGTTCTGGGTCTCTTGGATACTCGAAGACCAGGCCAGCGGGCTGCGGATCTATATTGCTGCGCTCTGCATCCGGAGTAAGGAATAAGATCGCTGGCTTCAGCAAGGTACCAGGAGGACCAGTCCTCCTCTGCGATCCAAGCCCCACAAGACCTAGTGTTAAAGCCTTCCACCCGCCCTAACTCGGGGCACAGCGGGCCTCACCCTGCGGGCAGGTCTGGCAGCAGTGTCCTGGCAGCTGGCGCGGCTGCCTGCAGGCCAGGGTGGGGCACTGAGGTTTGATGTTCTTGCAGCTGACCCTGCCAGGGCCCCTCCCACGGCGAGCCCACTGAGGCTGACGGCAGAGAACATAGGAAAATTAAGGGAATGCAACCATCAGACCCCAGGGTTAGATAATCTGCTAGAGTCAGTCAGCTCTGCTATTTGCAAGTTACATGGCCCTGGACAAGTTTCTTCTCGGAGTCTTGGAGTCCCTGTCTGCAAAGTAGAGCTAATAATGCCATTTATCTAGCAAGACTGTAACGGGAGGGGGAAAGTTGGCTAAAAGCCAGTCACATTGTGGGTGATCAATAACTGTCAACACCGCAGACTTGAAAGGGGTTTCCTCCGATTTGCGGACCAGCCTTCCCCTGAGCATCTCCGAGTCTCTACGGCTTAGGACGCCAGCGTTCCGCTACCCTCTAGGGTAGGGCGGGCAGCTGCGGTATCCACTCACCGCTTCACAGGCGCACAGCACGCAGCGCATCACCCCAAAAGGCTCCCCCAGGTCCGGGTGCCACGTCTCGTCCAAGGCATAGACCTTCCCGCCGAAGGAGCAGCCTGCGGGGACGGGCTTGGCTGGCGGCCGCTGTCCGGTTGCTCCTGCCGTAATGCCTGCTCCGGGCTCTGCCCGCCAGGCCCTTGGTCCCTTGGCATCATGCACCTCGCCGCCTCTGCTTTCCCCTCCCACCCTCCCGCTGCGCGAAGCCACCTGCGCCCGGGGCCCTCTCCCTGTGGATGTAGACTTGCCTGGAGCCAGACTCCCCTCCCGCGCCTCCCCCTGGCGCCCACCTACCTGCCGCTCCCCGGACAGGCAGCGGCTCCTTCTCGGAACGGATGGGCAGTGCGGGGGGCTCAGGGCCAGTGCCACCGGCCGGCCGCGAGCCGAGCAGCAGCAGCCCGAGGAGCAGCCGCGGGGCCGGCGGGGCCGGGAGGCTCGGCATGACGCGGAGCAGACAGCTGGGGAGGCGGGCGGGAGGAGGGAGCAGGAGAGGGAGTAGGGCCGGACCGGAGGCGGGCCGGGAGGAGGGGGCCGGGGCCAGGAGGGGGGCAGTGGCGAGGGGCTCGTCTCGCAGTCGCCTAGTCCGCTCCCGGCCGGGCGGGGCGGGAGAGAGCGGGCGGAGGGGCGCTGACCCGGGCCGTACGCCACTCTAGTGCCCTAGGCGCCGGCTCTGGCCCGTTTTATGCCCGCGCCAGGCGTCCCGGCCCGAGGCCTCCTCTTCAGCAAACGGGGCGCGGCGGCGGCTCCACAAGGAGCCCGGCTGAGCCCGGGGGGTCCGGCCCAGCAGCAGCGGCCGGATCGCGAGTGGGGGAGGGGGACAGGCTGGGACCCGGCAGGGGAGGAGGGAGGGACTGGAGGAGGGGGGAGTGGAGTGGGTAGGGGGAAGGGAGGAACCAGGGGGCGCAAAGAGGGGGAGGAGAGGCGGGCCTCGACACCCCCACACACACTCCTTGCGGCCACCCTTGGAGGTGGTGTCCATCCCAAGACCGGAGCCTCAGGCTAGTGAAGGGCAGAGGCTGAGCCTCGGGCCTGTACCAGTCTTGAGCGGATGGGCCGCTGGAGGATGAGGACTTGTCTTTGAAAAGGACACCGATCTTCCCCTACCGAGGACCCACAGCATCCCCCCCCCCTTCCTTTCATTCTGGCTGTATTCCTATTTCCCTTCCAAGGTCTCTCCTCTTTCTTCAGTTCCCGGGACAGGGACCTAGCCTGTGCTTCCCAGAATCAAGCAGTGCTTCCTCATGAGAGAAGTCATAATCCTCCACCACCCCAACCTGTTCGCAAGCCCATCCATCCTTCACCTCTGGCTCTCTCACTTCAACCAAGGGATGATGCTCTTCCTCTCCAGCTCAGTCCCCACCTCCTTGTCCTGCTTTTCTAGATATGCTTCCCCATCCTCTCCCACCCCCACTGTTCTTCCCACTATCCCAGCACCAGGCTTCCTAATCTTAGGAGGCATCTCTTATTCAACTGGAGAATTCCGGGATCTGGGCCACACTCCTAAGTAGATAGCCCATCCTCAGAGGAGGTGCGGGAGAAAGCCTGAGTAAGAACAAGAGAGACAGGACAGGGTCAGGCCACAAGGTCTCCCTGGGGACAGAGACTGTGGGGAGACAGGGACTGAGGAGAAAGCACAGGAGCTAGAGCTAGGGCCAAAGGAAGAAAGAAAGGAGCCAGCAAAGAGGTATTTGTGGAGGAGGCTCGGCAGCTGTCTTTCCTAAGACAGGAACAGATGGGCCTGGTTATTTCTCTTGTCACATGTATAGGACTGGAAGAGGACCATTGAGCAATCAAGGGCAGGCTTGCCCACAGAGCTGAGGGGGTTTAGCTCTCCAGGTCCCTGTACCCCCATAGAAAGAAGTGCACCTGAGCCCAGTCAATCTGTCTGTCTGTCTTTTTTAAACAGGTTCTCGTTACGTAGCCCTGGCTCACTAGGTAGACCAGGCTAGCCTCAAACTCACCAAGATCCACTTGCTTCTACCTCCCAAGTGCTGATATTAAAGACATGCTCTGGGCTTAGTCTTAACGTAATGCATATCCCTTCACTCCCCAGGTCCCACATATTGTCAATACTCTTTTTCCTATAGCATGACCATTCTCTGATATTGGCAGTACCTACATTGACAGTTGGGAAGGGGAAATGCCAGGAAAGACACTCCTCTGGAGCAGGGGATATGGAAGGAAAAGCAAGAAAGCCAGAATGCCATCAGATTTCAGCAGCTGGTATACTGTTTGGGGAAAAGAAATTTGGAGAGCCAGGAACTGAGACTTCATCAATCTAAAACAAGACCTCTCTTTCCAGGGACAAGTGTATTCTGCCAGGTTTCTCCTGAACTAACCGTTTTCTCCTCTCTCCCAGCCAGATCCCAAGTTCTCATGTCCCCAGGACGTGAGACAGCTCTCGCTATACAAATCCTCTCTAGACTGCGTGTGGGTGGAGGAGCTGGGCTCCATTCATGGACCACGGTTCAGCTGTGGGCTCAAGTCCCATTAGATAGGAAAAGAAATCGTCATTTCCGGGGCCTTCACCAGGGCTTGGTGGCTCTCTGCTCTCTGATTGGGCGGAAGTGGCCTGGGCAGGCTTGTGACCCTACTACAGAGGAGGGGCTCTACCCCAACCAGTATCTTCCTACATACCTGCTCCCCAGAGTGCTGCCTGCTGTGCATCTGGGTCCTGAAGCACTTCTCCACCCGGTGAGTGGCAGACACCATTTGGGGTTAAGTGAGGGTATGGTATGAAGAACAAAAAAGAACCAGGCTCTTAGCTGGGGGAGGGGCAAGCAAACTGGAACCTACAGGCACTGACCTTTGTCAAGAAGAGTGGAGCCTTCCCAGAATGGGAGGAGCGGGACAGAGCAGGGAAAGGGGGTTGGGTAACTGGTTTATGAGGGACTAGTCACAGACTCAGTAGAATTCAGCATAGGTCTGGCTGCTTTAGGACCATGAGAGAATAAAAAAGAGGTGTGTGTAGACCTAGAGAACTTTGTCCTAAGAACATAATCCTAATTCCCATCCTCAGATGGCCATTCTTGTTAGCTTAAGGTTCTGAATCCTGGGACTGGGAAGCTGGGCCAGGTGAGCCAAGGCACAAGAAGAGGGTAATGGGGGGGGGGGTTGTTATGTTGACAGACCTACAGGAGATCCCAATATTGAATCAGGTGCAGGTCTCTTTGCTCAACTTGTGAAAAGTCAGGGTCCCAGGAAGGGATCTGGAGGGGGCAGGGAGACAGATGCAGCTGCAGTAAATACACTGGCAGTGTCTGAGGTGAAATAAGCCATGTGGGGTAGGTATCACCTTCCTCTGTAAGTGCCTCCCAGGCCACTTGCCTCTGGAAGGAAGTCCTAGTTCTATTAGCCCTTTGATTTGAGTAACAAGGCATTTCAGAACTTGAAAATCCAACGAAAATTCCCAGATTTTATTTGTGGGGCAAAAAGGGAAAGAATGAGAAGCAAGTGTCTCTTTTAATTTCTGCCTCTGGTGGTCTGTTATGTCTTTACCCAATCTCCTGCCTCAGCCCCACTCCCAACACTGTAGCTGTTCCTCAGAAACATGTGCCCACCTGCCACTTTCTCTTCTCAGCCTGATAACCCATTTTCTGCTCTTCTTCAGACTTAGCAACACCCCCTTCTCTGTTCCTATCCCACATTCTCTCCCAGCTAACAACCAATGGTGCTCAGAATTTGAGTCCACTTAAGATGTGTATGTAACATCTTGCTGCTCTCAGCAGGGCAGCAGTCAGTAGTAGATGAGGCACCTTATCAGAGTCATTGAAGAGCCCTTACAAAGAGGAGGCGCTATATGCCTCAGTCAGAAGAAAACATGGGAGCAGTTGGAACACAAACAGCTCTGCCCTAGCTGGCCAGCAGCTCTGGGCCTCGAAGCACATGCTTTCCCACACCAGACAGTCTTTTCCTTGAAACCTGATGAAAGATTCGCTATTTCTGTCATTTTCAGGAGAGATTCCTTGGCCCACCCGTCCCCCACCCTACTCTGTACAGAAGTGCAAAAGCTCAAGCCGCCTCCATGGCCCCAGGAAAGACTCAGGGGAGAGGCCCCACACAGGGAGCCACGCCAGTCAGACACCCTGGCCAGAATGGAGCTGACTGGTAAGGCTATGTGAGGGCAAGGGACAAGTTCAAGAATGGCTCGGCAGCAGGGGAGGTGGACAGAGGGCTGGGAAACCCAGTTTCCAGGAAAAAGGTGTCTGTCTGGACACCAGACCCCTGGATTTCAGGTCTGGCCCCCAGTGGGGATCCCCGAGTCACTACCTGAGAATGAGTTTCTCCTTATCGAACCTTCAACCTTACCTCTCCTCATCTAAGATTTGCTCCTGGTGGCCATGCTTCTCCTCACCGCAAGACTAACTCTGTCCAGCCCAGTTCCTCCTGCCTGTGACCCCAGACTCCTAAATAAACTGCTTCGTGACTCCCACCTCCTCCACAGCCGTCTGGTGAGCAACCCCAAGCCCTAAGCTTTCTATCCACTTAACTGAGTTAAGGAACTCAGGCCTTCAGTTCCTCTCACTCCAGTCTTGTCTTTGGCGAGACCACCATGTCTTAACCCTGGCAAGTGCTATGCTTTCTATTAGTCTCTTAGAAGCTCTAATATGAGCATGGTACTAAGGAAGACCACCCCAGTCATGGACCACCATGCTGACCTCTATGTCAGCTCTTTCCTCCTGCCCCCATCTTTCTTAACAGAGCCAGTGTCCTGACGTCAACCCTTTGCCTATCCCTGTCCTGCTGCCTGCTGTGGACTTTAGCCTGGGAGAATGGAAAACCCAGACGGTAAGAGGCTCCTGGACACCTGCAAGGTCTACACTGAGACAGGATGCTTGCCTTAAATCTGAGGCTAACCTAGGATGTTCCAGGCCAGGCTGGACTACAGAGTGAGACCCCATCTCAAAGGAAAAAAAAAAAAAGAGGGAGAAAATCTGTTCCATGGCCTTCCCTAAATCCTGTTATTGTCAGATTCCTCCTGCTCTCCATCGTTCTGAAAATTCTTGAATTCCCTAAAAGTCTTACTTTCAGGTTTGCCACCTTATCCCAAGTTACATTTACAGATGATGAGATCTTGAGAAAACAATGACAAATTTCTGACCCATCAAATAGGTTGGGCATGGTGGCTTTAATTTCATGCCTTTAATCTCATCACTCAGGAAGCAATGGCAAACAGATCTCTGTGAGTTCAAGGCCAAGGCCAGTAAAGAATGAGACACTATCTCAAACACATGTGGGTATATACATATTTGTATATATATGCACTCATATATATGAGATAGTATATAAATGCATACATATATATGTATGTATTATAAAAAGTTGGTTTGAAGCCTTTCATGTCTATACCTTTGACCTATTCTTATTCTGTTCAATCCTTTTTAACGCATTTGTTTGTATATATGACAGCAGATGCTGTATAGAGGTCAGAGTCATCAAGACTGACCACAAGCACCTTTACCCTCTGAGCCATTTCAAGGACTCTTCAACTTTCTCTCTCTCTCTCTCTCTCTCTCTCTCTCTCTCTCTCTCTCTCTCTCTTTCTTC
>NW_021605519.1:125733-202946 GCF_004785775.1 Grammomys surdaster
CTTTTTTTTTTTTTTTGGTTTGGTTTTTCGAGACAAGGTTTCTCTGTGTAGCCCTGGCTGTCCTGGAACTCACTCTGTAGACCAGGCTAGCCTCGAACTCTCGAACTCAGAAATCCGCCTGCCTCTGCCTCCCAAATGCTGGGATTAAAGGCATGCACCACCACCACACAGTTCATCTTCTGCTTCTACCTCCTTCTCCTCCTCCTTCTTTGGTTTTTCAAGTAGGATGTCTTTATGTCTATCCCTGGCTATCCTGGAACTTGTTCTATAAACCAGGCTGGCTTCAAACTCAGAGAACCATCTGCCTCTGCCTCCCAAGTACTGGGATCAGCGATGTGCACCACCACTGCCCAGCTTCTCAACCTTCTTAAGTTGGCAAGAAATCTGATCTTCTGTCCACAAGTGACATAAGCAGAAAGTACCACTAAATTAAGGCAAAATCAAGATTCAAATCCTTGCTGGGCATAGTGACACAAACCAGAAATCCTAGCAGCTCAGAAAGTGGGGCAGAAAGATGAGAAGCTACAGGCTAGTCTGGGCTATATAGTGAGACTTTGTCTCAAAAAATAAACAATAGCAGCAAAAGCAAGCCAGATGGCACATGCCTGTACTAGGTAGAATCCCCTTTCTTTTCAAGTCTCCTAGGAGGTCCTGGGTCAGGAGAAGGAATGAGTCATATAAATTCTAGCTCTAGCTCTGTATTTGTAACAGGGTCTAACTATGTATTCCAGATTGGCCTTGAACTTGTGATCCTCCTGTCTCATCCCCACAAGTGCTGGGATTACAGGCATGTACCATCATATCCAGCTCTGCCATTTGTTAAGCCCCTTCCCTTCATCTTCACGGTGACAGTTTTGTTGCTACATTTAACTTAAATATGCTGTGGGCAACAGTTTTGTATCAGTAAGAATAGAACTGCAAAGCTTCGACAAGGTGGGGTGACTTTCTAAGAGTCCATGCAAGACCAGGCTACACTGATGGACACTGGAGTTGCTGAAGCAGAGGCCAATGACCAGTTATGAGGAGACTGTGAAGGCATTCCTGTGATGGGTGGGACCCTCATCCTGTCCAATTCTCAGCTCCTATGATTCATCCTGCTGGCTACTCCTATGGCCTCCCCACCCATTCTTAGCACGTTTTTTTGAAGCAGCCCACTTTTTCTTTCCCAGGAACAGAGCAAGGCACAGGACATTCTAGGGGCAGTGTCCCTTCTACTGGAAGGAGTGATGGCAGCACGAGGACAGTTGGAACCCTCCTGCCTCTCAGTCCTCCTGGGACAGCTTTCCGGGCAGGTTCGCCTCCTCTTGGGGGCCCTGCAGGGCCTCCTAGGAACCCAGGTAAGACCCCAGACCTATAGAAACTACCCTCTTACTCAGTTCCTCTAAAGACCTGGGGGAAGACAAGGGATTCTAGGTGCCTTCAGTGTACGGAAGCTGGCCTATAAGGAGTGATGCTTCTCAGCCATACTACCTGGGTGCTGGCTGGCATATCCAGCTCTGCCATTTGTTAAGCCCCTTCCCTTCATCTTCATGGTTATGGTGACTGTGTTCTGTTGTACATTTAACTTAAATATGCTGTGGGCAAGTTTTGTATCAGAAAGAATAGGACTGCAAAGCTGCATCAAGGTGGGGTGACTTTCTAAGAGTCCATGCAAGACCAGGCTACACTGATGGACACTGGAGTTGCATAAATCTTTTCTCCTTAGTCAGAAGAGGCCTGATACCTGGGTCTACTCTCTGGCATCAGGCCCATCCTCTGCCCTCAGATCCCTCCACAGGACAGGACCACAGCTCACAAGGACCCCAATGCCCTCTTCTGGACCTTGCAACAACTGCTTCGGGGAAAGGTGCGCTTCCTGCTGCTGGTAGAAGGTCCCACCCTCTGTGTCAGACGGACCCTGCCCACCACAGCTGTCCCAAGCAGTACCTCCCAACTCCTCACATTAAACAAGTTCCCAAACAGGACTTCTGGATTGTTGGAGACAAACTTCAGTGTCATAGCCAGAACTATTGGCCCTGGACTTCTGAACAGGCTTCAAGGATTCAGAGCCAAGATTATTCCTGGTCAGCTAAATCAAACCTCCAGGTCCCCAGACCAAATCCCTGGATACCAGAACAGGACACACAGACCTGTGAATGCAACTCATGGTCTTTTTGCTGGAACCTCACTTCAGACCCTAGAAGCCTCAGACATCGTGCCAGGAGCTTTCAACAAAGACTCCCTGCCACTCAACCTCCAGGGTGGACTTCATCCTTCTCCAAGCCTTGCTCCTGATGGACACACACTCTTCCCTCCTTCACCTACCTTGCCCACCCATGGGTCTCCATCCCAGCTCCACCCCGTTTCCTGACCCTTCCACCACCATGCCTAACTCTACCGGCCCTCATCCAGTCGCAATGTACCCTCATTCCAGGAATTTGTCTCAGGAAGCATAAGGTGTACCGGCACAGTGAGCACCTGCAATAGCTCTCAGGGACAAGCTTCCCCAGGAAGGCTCTGAGGGACAGCTGTAGCTGCACTAGATTCCTGCTTTCACCTCAAAGGAAAGGGACACACAGGACACACAGGACAGGACATTGTGAAATTTTAGGAGCCTTTTTTATTTAACCTATCAGCAATTTTCATCAGAGCAGCTAGCTATCTTTGGTCTATTTTCTGTATAAATTTGAAAATCACTAATTCTCTATATGTGCTTTCATATGTTGTCTGCAAATATCTAGACTGGTCTAGCCTTTTAACCCAGGTAGAGATTAACACTGTTATCAGAAAACAAAAGGGAAGTTTCCTTTGCTTCAAATTTAAACCCCCCCTACAACCTCCCCGCAATGTTCTCATTTCTTTCACTATAATTCTCAGTGAGAATGTTTGGTCCTCAAGAGATACTGCTCTTGATAAAGGATTAGCAGGTTATCTTTTAGAAAAGCTGTCCCTACTTTAGAGACAAAACTGAGCCTATAAGAGAATAAATGAGACACCCAAAAGCCAATTAAAAATCAAGGGGCCAATGTTCTTCACCCCTCACCGGGACAATAGATCTCCTGGACCCTACCTCCCAAGAAAGCTAACAGGAAGCTTGGGGAACTCCACACCCCAGGTAAGGCTGTGTAGACGGTTCAGTAAAGACTAGACTTGGATGTGGCAGCTGAGCAAACAGCTAAAACCATCAGCAGCTCAGCAGGAGCTTACCCAGGCCTGGGCTCCTGCTTCCCTCCTGTGGAGGTCAGGCGGAAGTGCAGGAAGTGACAAGAGTCAGGCTCCACACCTCACACAGCAGGACAAGCACAGAGAAGTTGAAGGCTTTTTCTAATTTCAACAAATGCATCTAAAAGGCAGCCCTGTGTGAGCACCATGAACTCTACTGGGAACCCCCAAAATGAAGGCAGACTTACCAATTTTTGCAAGTAAACCTGAGTCTCTGTTTTGTTGGTACTAGAGGTTTATATTGCAAAGAACAAAAATTTTATTGCCAAGGGTCAACCTGCAATGGCCAGGGTCTTTCAAGGAGACTAGTAAGAGCTTTTCCCTTTCTTCTGTCCCAAAGTAAAGGAGGAAAGGCTACCATGTAGGCAGAGAAGACAGGATCTCACAGTTCCAAACACTCCACACACACACACACACACACACACACACACACACACACACAAAGGGAAAGGTGTTCTTCACACAGGCAGTAGATGCCCCAGGATCTCCCCCCACAACTCTGTATGGTTGGTATTATCCATATCTGTTTTACACATGAAGACACCAAGGCCAGGTGGGCTTCCCAATAGTCACATAGCCTTCAAGCAGAAAACAACACTCCAGTCAGAGTCTCAGCCCATCCATCTACTCGGTGTGGTACATTGCCTGGCATGTCCTTTGGTGAGTCTAATTAATGCAGTTCCAAGTCCTTGGAGAGTACATACAGTCTTAAGGAGCTGAGCAGAAGACCAGAACTTGTGGGATGACAAATCAGACAGCACCAGGTGTCTGCGTGGGCAGAACCTGACGAAGGGATCAACAGATGCACACAGCTAAAGAGTTTATCAGAATCTTAGTGTCAGTTTCTTTCTTTTCTTTCTTTCTTTTTTCTTTTCTTTTTTTTTTTTTTTTGGTTTTTTCGAGACAGGGTTTCTCTTTGTAGCCCTGGCTGTCCTGGAACTCACTCTGTAGACCAGGCTGGCCTCGAACTCAGAAATCCACCTGCCTCTGCCTCCCAAATGCTGGGATTAGAGGCTTGTACCACCACCACCCACCTAGTGTCAGTTTCAATGTGACAGAGTCCTTGATTTACTAATTCTAGGATAAGTATAATTTGTAATTTACTGTAACACTAAAGGAGGCTAAACTTAACATTTAGAAAGGAATTTAGGGCCAGTGAGAGAGCTCAGTCGGTGACAGTGCTTATTGTGCGAGTCTGCCGTGAGTCTGATGCTTGGAACCCACAGAAAGGGCAAAAACCAACTCCCAGAAGTTGTCTTCCCACCTCACCATGCGCACCATCACGTGCCAACTCCCACACTTGCACATCCACATCACACATACACACAAATAAAACTAAAGTTAAAAGCAGGGACATAGCTCAGTGGTAGAGCTCTTACCTAGCAAGCACAAGTCCTGGGTTCAATCCTCTCAGCACAAAACCAAAACAAACACAAAATCATCAAGCCAAACACTACAGTACGTAAGAGCCAGCACCCACAACTAGACAAGCCAAAGACCAATTTCTGTGGGTTCTCAGCAGTCAGAGAGATGGCAATTGAGAATGCTGAACTGCAACAGAGCCAAAATTCCCGGCACCTCACACTGGCAAATCTGAGTCACCGGTTTCTACAATGTAACCTTATCTGCCTTCTTAAGACTCTAATCCTAAAACCAGGTGCATGCCTGTAAATTCAGCAGTTTGTGAGGTTGAGGCAGGAGTATCACAAGTTCAAAGTCACCTTTGGCTATGTAACAAGTTTCAGACAGTTGACACTGCAGACTCCACCTTTAAGGTTTTTTTAACCTCACCTGAAGATCCAGCTGAGTGATGCCACACTTGCTGGCCTAGTAAGCCTTGGGTTTGATCCCTGCACTGTCAAAACCAAGCCAAAAGTCTAAACTAAATCATTCTGTGTAGCTGGTTCCATCATTTCTTCCCCAATACACACACACACACACACACACGAAGAGTACACTGGCAAGATGGCTCAATGGGTAAAGGGAATTGACATCAAGCCTGACCAAATGTGTACCACATTAGTGAGAAGGGACTTCTGAAAGTTACCTTCTGATACAAACATACAATAAGACAAAATAAATGTTTGAAGTAAAAAAAATAGTGCTTATAAGCAGAACGCTTTTCAAGTCCCCCTTTTCTTTGCCAGGACAGCCAGGAGTCTACAGTGGCATTGTACCACTATTACTGATAAGGATCTTCCAGTGTAACCTAACCCATCTTCCTTCAACCCTACAAAAGCATGACTCCAGGGGAAGATTACAAGAGTTTATGAAGAGTCCTCCCATATCCCAATGCATCACAGCCACACACCCTACTGTGGAAAAAACACCTCTGCTCCTCCCTGCTGAGGCCAGTCATTTTCAACCCATTTCCCTAAACATTATTTCTAACACCTCTTGGAAGGACCAAAATAGAGATGGGGAAGGAAACACCCCAGGCATCCCAGCAGGAAACCAGCTCTTGTGATAAACCCAGGTCATCAAGAGACAACTGGAGGCCAGAAAAAAACAAAAACAAACAAACAAAAACAAAAAAACAAAAAAAACCTCCCCACCATCAATAGGTAAAGAAGCTTGTCTTAATCTGAGTTCAATTCCCAGGATTCAGGTGACAGAAGTATGCATGCTCACACTTGAGCGTGCACACGCGCGCACACACACACCAACCACACCCAGGGGTGGGATGAGGTAGGGGGAAAAAATTGAAAGGGAGAGACAGAGTCTACCAAGTGAGTTCCAGGACAGCCAGGGCTACACAGAGAAACCCTGTCTCAAAAAAAAAAAAAAAAAGGGAAAGAAAGAAAAGAAAGAAAAGAAAGAAAAGAAAGAAAAGAAAAGAAAAGAAAAGAAAAGAAAGAAAGAAAGAAAGAAAGAAAGAAAGAAAGAAAGAAAGACATTAATTAATTTAGAACACAGAGGGTTTTAAAACTCAGATTTTCACACACCAGGTGAGATGCAATCCCAGAAACTCAGGGGGTGGTGGCAGGAAGATCAAGTTCAAGGCCAGTATGGGCCAGCAAAACAAAACAAATAAACAAACAAACAAAAAAAAACCTTGGATCCCCCAACCCCCAATGATGGAGAAAAGTCTGAAAAAGTAAACTTTAATAAAAAAATCATATACAACTTCAGGTTCATGCTGAGCTCTCCCACACAGCCTTTTACAGACAAGTCAGTTTCCCACTTGAGTTCAGACAAACTGAAGATGTACCCACAGTGGACAGAGCTCCGTCCCTTTTACAGGCGAACACAGACAGCTTCTACACAGGCTTGAACAACGCCCATGACATGAGTGCCTAAGCGGCAAGTCTGCTTTCTCACAAAGTTCAGAACGCCAGCTTCTTCATCAGCAGATAAACTCGGGAGTCCACCTCAAATCCATGTAGGTTGTTGGCATCCCCCTGCAGCCTCATGAGCAGGCCACCATAGGACACATATGCGGAGCTGAAATAGAAGGCCCTGTCCTGAGTCTGAGCTCTACAGCAGCTGCTTTCCAGCAGGTCTCCATCCATCTTTTAAAGGCACTCTCCACGTATTCTGTCATTGGGAACCCAAAGATTAGGACAGAACTGAAAGCAGTCATGTGTAACACAGTGTGCTTTACTCTAGTGGAGGAAGAAACACTGCTAAGCCCAGAACCAGGAGACATTCAAATGAAGGTATCACTATTCACTGCACTGTTACACAGCTATTGGACTGTTTAGGTAGGAGCTGGAGAGATGGCTCAGCCTTAAGAAAAGCCTAAGCTTTTCTTACAGAATGCAGAAGACCTAGGTTCACTTCCCAGAACCACATGGCATCTCACAATCACTAGAATTCCACTTCCAGGGGATCCAATGCCCTCTTCTGACCTTGGTGGACTCATGCCTGCACGTGATACACATACACACACAAATAATACATTTTTGAAAATGCTAAGGAGCCAAGAGGATGGCTCATGTCTTTAATCCCAGCAGCGGGAGGCAATCAAGCAGCTCTCCTAAGTCCAACAGCAGCCTGGGTCAGTTCCATCCAGGCTACACAGAGAGACCCTGTCTCAAAAAACAAAAGTTGGGCAGAGTTTCCAACTAAAAAGGGCAATTATGTTTAAAGGAAGAAGAAAACACTGTAAAGGATCTTTAAGGGAAAAATAAACACAGAAAAAAAAAAAAGAAAAAAGTTACACAAACTTTTTTTTGTTTGTTTCTGTTTTTGAAAAAACAGGGTCTCACTATGTAGCCCTGGCTGGCTTGGAACTCACAGAAATCCACCTGCCTCTGTCTCAAATGCTGAGATTAAAGGTACTTACCACCACACCAGCTATTCAAACTTTATATCTAAAAGATTCCCTAGGTGACTTTTGTTCTTTTTTTTTTTTTTTTTTTGGTTTGGTTTGGTTTTTCGAGACAGGGATTCTCTTTGTAGCCCTGGCTGTCCTGGAGCTCACTCTGTAGACCAGGCTAGCCTCAAACTCTCGAACTCAGAAATCCACCTGCCTCTGCCTCCCAAGTGCTCGGATTAAAGGCGTGCGCCACCACTGCCAAGCTTGTTCTTTTTCTCATTATTTCTCTGCTTCATGTTTCTGACAACCATACTGTTTTAACATCATTTTAAAGAAAAGGTTAAAAAAAAAAATCAGACAGGGAAAACAAGGTTCCAAGGATTGGGATACAGAGAAACAACATTTATATAAGTAAAAGCCAACAAAAAAGACCCAATTATCATGAATACTGCATGTGGTTCTCCAGGAAGATGCTCTGCTGTCCCTCACAAAGCAAGATCACCAGCATCTCCTTGGACTCCATGGTCTTGAAATCCTGACAATGGGTGATATTAAGTGACCCACATTCAGATTGGAAACTGTTCCCAAGACAAATTCTTCCAACCTAGGTTTGGAATGCTAGAAAATAAAAAGGCCAACACAGAAGTAGAAGTATGGCCGGTCCTCAGAACAGGGAGGGAGGATTTTCCTAGACAGTGTTACTTACAGACGTGTGGCTGCTTCAGTGGATGTCTCGTCCCCTTCGATCTTGTAAACTTTCCCATACATTACATACTCAAACTGGTCAGCCCTACAAACAACAGCCAGGTTACTCTTCATAGTAATAGTGTAAGGGAACTTTAAAAATGGAGACTGATAAGAAGCACGATAGAAGTGGGAACTTCCTTAGCTCCCACAGAAACTCTGTGAGCTAGACATGAACATCTATATTTTACTGATAAGGAAACAGAAGGCTGAGAAGTAAAAACTTAAGAGTGATTCGTGGCTTTTTAGCCCTTGAGACAGGTCTCTCTATGTAGTCCTGGTTATCTTAACTGGCTACATGACCAGGCTGGCCTCAAACTCACAGAGACTTGTGCTTCTGTGAGTGCAGGGATTAAGGGTGTGAGCCACCAAACCTACTGATCCATAGTCTTTCTATCACACCAAGCTCCCTCACAAAATCTAAGTCACTATATAATGCTTTCCTCAGCCTTGAAAAAGCTACACTTACAACCAATGGTGGTATATAACCTTAATTCCAGCACTGAGGAGGCAGAGGAGGTAGAAGAGACTGTCAGTTCAAGGCCAGCCTGATCTACACAGACCAGGTCAACCAGGGCTACAAATAAATAAACAGTTGCACCTCGCAAGCTTACAATCACTGCTCTCAGTAATCAATGAAACTAGTCATTTGAAATTTTTTCAATTTTTTTAGACACAGGGTCTCATGTAGCCAAGGTTAGCCTCAGACTTGATGTGAAGTCAAAGATGTTCTTGAACTTGTAATCCATCTCCTGAGTCCTAGAATTACAGACAAACGCCATCCATCGCATCCAGTTCTAGTTGTCAGAATTCTAACTGTAGCAATGTCTTTAAAGTAATTCAGACTCCACTGACAACAATCATTCATCCCTAGAAATAAAGACTTTTCTATATACTTATGTTTTTTCTTTCTCTATAATATATAATATATAAAATAAAAAATATACTTTCCATTCATTATATTCTCATAGTTACTTATATGTAGTATTAACATATATTACAACATATTACACATAGCATATTATATATCTAATATATAACATTATGTAGCTTATGTTATACATTGGTATACAATATGCATAGTATATATATCTTATATGCAAAATATCAAATTTCTATAATATGTAATTATACATAATATATGTATACTATCCATAATCTAAAATCTGCATATATTTTCTATACATTGTATTCTTATCTTAGTCACTTGTTTACTACTACTTCACCTGGAAGGCCTGTCATCTGTGGGGTTGTATTCACCATCATCCAAGGTACCATCTTCATACAAAGTACTAGCTATAACCAACCGGAACTTGTCACCTGAATAGAGCAGCAACATCAGAGTAAAGGAGTGGACACCAAAGACCAAAATCCTCTTGCCATTGCCTGTTTTCAATACTTACCTAAGTCTACAGGGTAAATCTGAATGTTTACATCTAAGATGAGGTCCATCTTGAAAGACTCACTCTCACAGTGCAGACGGGATACTGGGGAAGAGTGACAGACATAATTACAAAGCCTCACCCACCAGCCTCGAACAACTGCAATCAGAATCAGATTCTCAAGAAGGAAAAAGGTAGTAACCTCAGCTTGTGACAGGGTCCCAAGAAAGAGGCAAAGCTCCTTTGGCAGTAGCTAGTCTCCAGGCTCTAAACATGCCTGGATGATTTACACTAAAGTCTCATTTATGCAGAGACTTCCTCTTCCTGGTAGGAGACACTGTGCTGAGGGAATCTGCAGGACGTATTGAGAACTGACATCTGTCTTAAAACATTTGCCTCCAGGCAAAGTGACACCAACAAGAAACAACTTCCGGATCGTTGGGAAAATAAATACACCAACCAGTCAGCTGAATGAAATTCAGGGAGCCTAGAAAAGAGCTAACAGTTCTTAGGCCAATACAAAATTATGGGTTAGGAAGGCAGGCAGGTAAATTGCTGCAAGACCCCAGGTAACAAAATAGTAAGGCACCATCTACTTTTTATAAGAATAAAGTTCAGTGTGCGAGCTAGGCGCACGGTAGAGCACGTAATAACTGTGTAGGGACTTAGGAAGGTTCCCAGGAGTATACCAGCACCATGGCTAAGGGCCACTCAGGCACCACGCACCGCAAATATAATAGAAAAAGCTGTCTCAAGTTTCTCATTCACGAAAAAAACAAAAAACAAAAAACTGTTTCCTGAGGGAGGTACCGAGAGAGCAGGGCGGACCACCTGGGATGGGTGGGCATGTTGGCCTCTTCCCTCATACCGCCCCTACACACCTCACCTCGGTCAAATTTCTTGCCTTCTGGGTCAATGTCTTTCACATCGAAAATATCCTCGAACAGGATGCCCGCCATCGTGAAGGGCACGAGAGCTGCAGAGGCGCTGAGCGCGCGGCCACCACTGGGAATTCGCGCACCCCCTCACGTGGAGAAAAGAAGACTGGGCAGAGTACCGCCCCAAAAGCCACAACCAAGCAGAGGGCGCATGCGCACAGGCTACAGTAACGCAGCCACTTCCGCTACCTCCCTCTCGGGGCTTCTTCACTTCCGCCGGGAAGAGCCACCTAGGAGCCGCTCGAGCCTTGTGGGCGCGTCTCAAAGCTCGGTGACTCCGCCCAAGGCGGGGACAGATCAAGTCCCACCTCCGGCGGGTACCGCGCAGCGCCGGGCTCTACTGCGCCCTCTTGAGAGCGTGGATCCCGAAGCGTGGAAAGCTTGGGGGCCTAACCCAGACAGGAACCTTGATCCTTGGCCCAGGGAAGCCCGGCCCTAGCCCTTCCCTGCAGTCCGCGTGCCGGCCGAGGGCACAGTCCGTGCTGCAGGCAGGTGGAGCAGAACCCCGCCCGCAGAGCACCGGCCCTCCAGGACCTAAGTGCCCAGCCCCTCAGACTGTCACCAAAGTCAGACTGTCCGAGCTGGCTCGGACCAGCTAGACATCACCCGAGCCGGGTGCGTCCGGTTTGGGAATTTGCCACGTCACTCTGGGGGACAGGAAAGCTCGCATTGTGCCCTCCCCTGGGTCTTCACCTCCTCGCCACTCCCGTCTTCCCTTGGCCCTGCTTGGCACTAGCCTCACACTGATCCCCTAGAGCACTGCCAACTGAACTTGGTACTGCCTGTCACTCCACTATACCACCCTCTTCTGGACACTGAAGTGCGCTTTCAGCCGACATTGGCCTTTGAGTGGGAGGCGACAGCTCGCAATACCTTCTTTCTAGGTGCTACCTTCGCGCATTACAGCCCCTGTACTGGGCACCCTGTTTCCTGAATGAATCTTCATTCTGGTACTATTCTTTCTCCACAGATTTCTGGACAGTGTCCTCTCCAGTGGCTCCAACCTCACACTGTCCATCCTCTTTGTGCCCTCGCCATCTTCTTCTGGTCCCTCCAAGGACCCTGAAAGACAATGTGGAGCCTCAGTAGGCCGTTTTCTCAGGGCGTCCGTCAGCAGCTACACAAATTCCCCCTTAAGCAGTGCCTGGGAGGAGCGACCTCTGCTCCCCCACACACCCGCCTCCCAGGAGCGGCCTCCCCCGCACCAATAGCTCCCTTCCCTCGGGCCTCACCCCTTCCCGTCCCCTCCCACCTCCACCTCCGCCCCTCTTTCCAGCCCAGCCATTCCAGGTGCACCTTCCAGGGGGGAACCCGGAGGAAAGGAAGGAGAACGGGGGAAAGGGAGGCGACGAGGGAGCGGGCTCTCAGGCATCTTCCCAGAGGCGTCAGAGTCGCCTGAAAGTGCGAGGCAGGGGCTGCCTCTGTCCGATCTGGCCTAGAGAGCGCGAATTAGCTTTTTTCTGTAGCCCCCTACCCTAGTCCAAGAGTCCCCACATCTCCAGCCCCTCTCGCACAACGCTGCCGCGGCAGGAGAGCCCGTCCCTTCCACGTGCCAGCAGACCCGCCCCCGCCCGGCCCCGCACCCTCGCGGGGCTGGGTCACTCCCCGGCCTCGGTGGTGAAGGGGGCGCGAGATCCTGTTGCAAGCGCCCCCTGCCGCCTCTCCGGAGACCCGGAGGCGGCCCCAATGCAGACCCCGGCCAGGCCGGGACGCCCCTGCAGATGGGCCGGGGCGGAGCAGCGAGCAGGGCACCGCCCTCGGCCCGCCCGCCGAGGAGGGGACGCTAGCGGGAGGCTGATCCCGCGGCGCGCGCCCCGGGACCCGTCGCACTCTGCACTCGGCCGCCGGGGCTGAGGGGACGGGACGGGTGCGGGCGCGGGCTCAGCGGGCCGGGAGCTGAGTCAAGGCCGGAGCCCGAGAAGCAAAGGGAGGCAAGAGGACAGTGCACCGAGATGGCGGCCGCAACGGCCGCGGCGGCAGCGGCGGCGGCGGCGGGGGAAGGGATGGAGCCTCGAGCGCTGCAGTACGAGCAGACCCTGGTAAGTGAAACCCAAGGGTTGCGCTACGGTACTACTGCTGCAGGTTGCCCTGGAAAGTGTGAGGACAGGCGGCCTACCCTAACCTGGCCTGAGCCTTCCTCAGCTGTGGAAACTGAGGTTCGGGGTGTTGGAAAGCTGCTTGCTGGTTTCTGGCTGAGACTGGTGGCCTGCAGAGGACAGTGACACCAGGTACTTGGCCCAGGTGTCCTTCCCCTTACCCCTTTCTGCATACTCTTTTTGGCTTTTCTTCTTCACTTAGCACTCGAGCCCAAGTTACAGAACTCCGGTGCTCTTTCTGAGCACCAGCTATACTATGGAACTTTCTCCACATGTCTGTCTACCTTCAACACCCTCCCTGGGGCCCTTCTATGTACATAGTACTAAGCTGAGCATAAAGGGGTAGGCAAGCGATCAAACCAAACCCAACCCTTGCCTTTAACGGCTCCAAGACCAGCATTGACAAGAACTCTTCAGTCGACCCTGCTGGGAAAAGTGACTTAGGGCAGATGCAGTAAGCAAGAATGGGTGTGAGAACTCAAACCTTTGTTCCAGCTGGATCTAGCCAGGTACCCCACCACCACCACCCACGCCCATGAAGTGTCCCTTGATCTCATAAGAAGCAGGGGTCCTGAGCTTTGAGATGACTCATGGCCACCATTGCTGAGAAGCCGTTCACCCTCGTGTCACTAAGGTGGGGGAGACCAAGCCCTACATAGAGAAATTGGCCTTATGGCCCCTTTTTTTTTATCAGCTTAGGCTGGAATTTGCCCGGGAGGGTGGCAGGGAGGAACCTCTGTAGGAGAAGGCCGGGGCTGTAACTGAGTCAGAGAGGTGCCCAATTACGGGAGACTGTGTGAAACAGGATAACTGGGCGAGGTGGTAGCTATGAGAATACAGTGCTGATAGTGGAGGCAAGCCCTTTTGTTGGATATGGCCGATATCCTGGCCATCCACAGGTCAAGGAGAGAGGCATTTGGCCATGGAAGCCAGGCACCTAACCTCTGAATGCTAGCTCTCTCTCTCTTTTGCACCAGCAGCTGCTCCATCTCCTTGTGTCTGTGGAAGGAGTTCTCAGGGTCAAGCTCCCAGCTCTGGCCTCTCCCACTTCCCCTCCTACCCTTTTGTCTTGCCCTCACCTCCTCCCACCTGCTGTTTCTCTGTACACTCTTCCTCCTCCCTGCTCTGGACACTTTGTGTTGCTTTTCCTTGACTCTCCTTTCTGCCTTTTCTCTGAAGTTCCTCTTCTCCCTTTCTTCTGTGTCTCACCCTGTGTCTCTATCTTTCCCCCCCCCCCCCCAACCCCAACCCCAACAGGAGCCCTTTGTGTCCTGAAGCTCCGCGGGTGGCAGCCAGAATCTACTCCTCCCCACCCCCCAGCACACGCCCAGCTTGGCAGGTCCAGCCATAACACACTCCCTTCCCACCAGCCTGGTATCCACAGCCTCGGGGGGACCCTCGGACCTGTCACTGGCCCCAAGTGCAGTTCCAGAGTAGGACTGAGGCCACCCAGCACTGCCTACCCACCCAAAGAGGCTTTCCATTTCAGCTGGGCTGACAGGCTAATGGGGGTTTGGGAGTGGAGAATGAGGACAAGGGGATTAGGGTGGGTGGGAAGGGTGCAGCTGAATTGGTCACAAGCCAAAGGCCCAGCAGGAACGTGATAAGGATTGGGGCTGGGACCTCCTAGGCCCAGCTCTGCTGCCCTCAGCCCCACCAGGCTCTTCCTCTGCACATATGCCCTTGACCACCCCTCATTCTCTGACCTTCCCTCCCCCCGCTTTCAGACTGCCTTAGGTTTTTCCATCTTTTCCCTCCTCTGGACCCTTCCCTCCTGCTCCACCCTGACTTGCTAGAAGAGGACCGATTATTCTGCCACCCCCAGAGTTGTGTCCCTGTACCTTGTCTGTCCCCATCACTCTGGCCAGGACAGCCCCCGCAGTCTGCAATGTGCATTGTTCCCACACTCTGAGCCTGAGTATAGACTGGATTCAAGATGGGGTATACAGTGTGGGAGCTGAGCAAGGGGCGGGGTCAACGCCCAGGAACTCTATTCAGTCTCCCCACCTCGGCCACCCAGGCTCATGCCATGTTCTGTCCCCTGCTCCAGATGTACGGCCGGTACACGCAGGAACTCGGGGCCTTTGCCAAAGAGGAAGCTGCTCGGATCCGCCTGGGAGGGCCTGAGCCCTGGAAGGGGTCCCCGTCTGCCCGGGCTACCCCAGAACTCCTAGAATATGGACAGAGTCGATGTGCCAGATGTCGCAGTAAGAGCCAGATTGGGGCAGGGACCCGGATGTTCTATATTGAGGGAGACAAAGACCATTAGAGCTGCCCATGGGGGATGGGGAGAAACAGGGTACGGAGTAGGAACACTTTGGGACCAGCTTCTTTATGGATGGATCGTCCCTTCCTTGCTTCCAGTTTGTTCTGTACGCTGCCACAAGTTCCTAGTGTCCAGGGTTGGTGAAGACTGGATCTTCCTGGTCCTGTTGGGGCTCCTCATGGCATTGGTCAGTTGGGCCATGGACTATGCCATCGCTGTCTGTCTACAGGGTGAGGGCAAAGGCTGGGGAGGGCCAACCTGTTTCCTGCATGCCACAGTTGTTTAGGTAACTTGGCTACCGGCCACTTTCTCTGGCCAGCCTAACTGCCCATCTCCAGGCAATAATGACTGCCACTTGCACAGGCCACACCTTCCTACCTTCCCTCGACAACTGTTTTATCTGTGACGGGCTTTGTCCCAGTGAATGCCTTGGAGAGCCTTCCCTTCCCTCTGTCCGGCTCTGTACACTTGTCTTATCATGGTGTCCCAGTGGCAGGCAAGGCGCGGGTGTATGTGCACTGGAAGTCCAGCAAGCTTGTCTTTTGCCCACAGCTCAGCAATGGATGTCCCGGGGCTTAAACACCAACATCTTACTCCAGTACCTGGCTTGGGTTACCTACCCTGTCGTCCTCATCACTTTCTCTGCCGGATTCACCCAGATCCTGGCCCCACAGGCTGTTGGTAGGACAGGAGAAGCTGGGGGAGGCTCAAGCTTCCCGAATGGCGTATATCAGATGACTCTCCTGGGCCTGTATCTTTGCAGGGTCTGGCATCCCTGAGATGAAAACCATCCTTCGGGGAGTGGTGCTGAAAGAATACCTCACCCTCAAGACCTTTGTAGCTAAGGTCATTGGGCTAACCTGTGCCCTGGGCAGTGGGATGCCCCTTGGCAAAGAGGTAATTGTAGGTTGGGGAATGAAGGAGTCCCTCCCATTGGAAGAAAAGGCCAGGCGAAGGTCCAGAAAGTCCCGTCTCTACTCACTACCAACCCCTACCTCCAGGGACCCTTTGTGCACATTGCCAGCATGTGTGCTGCCCTTCTCAGCAAGTTCCTCTCCCTCTTTGGGGGTATCTATGAGGTAAGGGGAAAGCCCTAAGATCTGGGGGAGGGGAAGGGGGCTGCTGAGTCCAACCTGACACTGCGTCTCCACCCTTGCCAGAATGAATCCCGGAACACAGAGATGCTAGCTGCCGCATGCGCAGTAGGAGTGGGCTGCTGCTTTGCCGCACCAATTGGAGGTAGGCAGGGCTCCAGTCAGCACAGCACAGCCCTACATCTGGCCTCTCTCCTCTCTTCCCCTGGAAGTTAAGTCCATAGGTCAAAGCCTGGCCTCAGGGCGATGTCCTCTGCCCCCTGCAGGGGTCCTATTCAGCATTGAGGTCACGTCCACCTTCTTCGCTGTTAGGAACTACTGGCGGGGCTTCTTTGCGGCCACCTTCAGTGCCTTCATCTTCCGGGTCTTGGCAGTGTGGAACCGTGATGAAGGTGGGAATCTTAGGGGTGGGGGATCTAAGGTTATTTAAATGGGACACAAGTTAGACCTGCCCTCCTACTTCTTCCCCCCTTTAGAAACCATCACAGCTCTCTTCAAAACTCGGTTCCGACTTGACTTCCCCTTTGACCTGCAGGAGCTGCCAGCCTTTGCTGTCATTGGGTAAGGAACTAAGGGGAGGGTGTAGGTCAGGAAGGAGATTTAAAAGGCATGTACTTCTTTCTCATGGAAACTCTACCCCTGGACTTCTTTCTTCTCTAGTATTGCTAGTGGCTTCGGGGGAGCCCTGTTTGTCTACCTGAACCGGAAGATTGTCCAGGTGATGCGGAAGCAAAAAACCATCAACCGCTTTCTCATGAGGAAGTATGTTGGCCACAGACTCTCCTCCACGCTGTTCTGGGTTGTATAAGGACCATAAGGGAAGAGAGGGAGGCACTGAGGGTCTGAAGTAGAGGCCCAGTCAAAATCAGGCCCTTCAGCAAGGTGGGGTACCACAGGCCCATGATTTCAGCACTGCAGAGGCTGAAGCAGGAGTATTGTAGCAAATTCTAAGCCATCTGTGGCTACAGTGTGATGCTGTGTCTCTCTCAAATGAAAACATAAAGGCTGCTAAGCTTGGAAGATCTGGTGTCTTCAGGCTGATGCTGTGAAACCAGTGTTTACTTCTGAACCATAGGCAGTGGCTGGGCACTTGGGATACAAGACCAAGGTTTTCTCCGGCTTTCAAGCCTGGTCAAGATAGCAGATAGTGTTTGTACCTCAGTTTGCCCCATGACTGGTGTGAATGGATGGTTATCTCCAGACCATTGCTCTTTCCGTTAAGAGCCTGAGAACTGGGAATGTGAAGGTATTTGAGACATGAGAGCTGTTCCCTACAGGACTTCTGCTCGACTTTATGCATGATCCTGGCTGGCCTGGAACTCTCTATGTAGCCCAGGCTGGCCCTGAACTCAGAGATCTACCCACCTCTGCCTCCCAGTTTGAGGGACAAAGGCTCAAGTACTGCACCCAGGTTACACTGCTGTCCTTCAAGTCACCACAGAGGGGCAAATAGTGGCAGAGGCATCTTTCACTCAGATAGATGAAAAGCCCTCAGATCACTTGCCCTTCAGCTGGGGCTTCTGAGAGCAGAGGTGGTCACAGCTCAGACTTGTCCAAGAAAGGGGTAGGTATGTGTTTGCTGCTGCTGCTGCCTCCTATGGGGTTAGGGAAGGACCCCTCTGCCCCCAGTTCTTATAATCCAGTTCACCATCACCCTTGGAGCTAAACACACTAAAAAGGACCTACTCCAGGCTTTGTGCTTTGCTGTGTAAGCCAAGGCTCTGCTTTGATCTAAGTCCTAAGGTAAGTAAGGGCTCCTGGCCTATGGGGAGTGTCGCTTGTCTGATGCCGTGACCCCTCTATCTCTAGACGGCTGCTCTTCCCAGCACTGGTGACTCTGCTCATCTCCACCCTGACCTTCCCCCCTGGCTTTGGACAGTTCATGGCCGGACAGGTAGCCCCTATCAGACTTGTGGCACACATACCCTGCCCCTTCCCCCACAGCATGACTGGGATCCCTTTTTCCCATTCACTCCTTCCTGGAGTCCTGTGCCCCAAACCTGAAGCACTGTGTTCACTGTAGCTCTCGCAGAAAGAGACCCTAGTCACTCTGTTTGACAACCGGACATGGGTCCGCCAGGGCCTAGTAGAGGATCTGGAACTACCCAGCACGTCACAGGCTTGGAGCCCACCTCGTGCCAATGTCTTCCTTACTCTGGTCATCTTCATCCTCATGAAGGTGAGGCTCCTTCCACAGCTGTATACCACTAATGTTTACCAGGCTGCTGAATGCAGGTGCTCGCCCAAGCACTTACCATGGATCAGAATAGTATGAGAAGGGGACTCCTGTCCCTGTTCGTAAAGATGGTGAGTCAAAAGACAAGTAACTGCCAAAACACCTGGTCATGTGAGGATTTGAACCCAAGCCATGTAGTTCTAGAGTCCTCTCTTTCTCTTCTTCACCTCTGGGGATTCAGGCTGTCTGGGAAGACTGTGCCTGATAGGTGAGAAAGGTCTGCTTCCCTGAGGCCTCTGTTTTGTACCCATCCTGCCTACAGTTCTGGATGTCTGCACTGGCTACCACCATCCCAGTGCCCTGTGGGGCCTTCATGCCTGTCTTTGTCATTGGTGAGTCTGCACATACCTGCCTCCCAGCCTGCACCCTTCCTACCCTCTGGCTATGGCTTGTAGAGTCCTTCTCTGCCCAGGAGTAGGTTTTGACCCAACTCTAGCCTGAACCCCAACTCCCATAGAACTGCCCCTTTACTAAATGACCCACTGGCCCCTCCCCCACCCCTCTGACCCTCTCTCTTCCTAGTGTTCCCCCACTACCTCTTTCTCTTCCTAAAACCCTCCCTGAAGGAGCAGCGTTTGGGCGGCTGGTGGGCGAAAGCATGGCCGCCTGGTTCCCGGATGGGATTCACACAGATAGCAGTACCTACCGAATTGTACCTGGAGGCTATGCCGTGGTTGGTGAGCACCCAGTTCTATTTGCTTTGTGGTGCTGGGGATCAAACCCAGGGTATCGCATATGCTAGGTGTGTATGTACACTCCCAGCGGTGTCCCCAGTCCATACTTACCTACATTTGGAGACCCTGGCCCAGCCAGACTGTGGGGCTCTGGTGCCCCCTGCTGGCGGGCCCAAGTACTGTATGGGACCACCCTGAGGGTATCCCAGAGACCCTTGCTCTGGGAAAGGGAAAGGATCCTGAGGAACTGAGCATCCTTAGGAGACTGAGCATGGCTGTTCCCAGGGGCGGCTGCGCTTGCAGGAGCAGTGACACACACAGTGTCCACAGCAGTGATTGTCTTCGAGCTCACGGGCCAGATTGCTCACATTCTGCCTGTCATGATTGCTGTCATCCTGGCTAACGCCGTTGCCCAGAGCCTGCAGCCCTCCCTCTATGACAGTATCATCCGCATCAAGAAGCTGCCCTACCTGCCTGAGCTGGGCTGGGGCCGCCACCAGTATGAAGGGCCCAGTGCAAAGAGGGTGGGAGTGAGGGGTAGGCCTCCCAGGACCCTTCAGCCCCACCTCCAGCAAGCCCCCTTACCAGTAAGGCTGAGATCCTAGCTCTTTTGCTCTGTGTTACAGCTGCCCTCACCCTGGGCGGTCTGTAGTTGGCCTCAACTGACCCAACCCAAGAAGAGGTTGGAGAACGCTAACTGCCCCTGGGCCCTCCACTCCTGTCCCCTCTGGTCCTCCAGCCTTCCTTGTGACACTGGGTGGTGGTAGCTCTGGGCCAGTCTTCCATGCTGAGCACACACTGAATCCCCAGTTTTATGTCCAGGCAGTACCGGGTACGGGTAGAGGACATCATGGTACGGGATGTCCCCCATGTAGCCCTCAGCTGCACTTTCCGGGACCTGCGGTTGGCACTGCACAGAACCAAGG
Source organism: Grammomys surdaster (assembly GCF_004785775.1). Taxonomy (NCBI): domain Eukaryota; kingdom Metazoa; phylum Chordata; class Mammalia; order Rodentia; family Muridae; genus Grammomys; species Grammomys surdaster. The sequence continues at coordinate 145,552 of NW_021605519.1, forward strand.
GCCGTATGTTGGCCCTAGTGGAGTCCCCTGGTAAGGCCAAGAGGGATCCCAGGTGTTACGGGCATCGGGAGGGATCAGGGAACCCAGAATGAGGCTTTTCCTTAGGTATGCACGTCTGTCCGGGGCGCCAGCTTGGGTGTAGGACGCAAGTAGGAGGAGGCTCACACTCCCAGCTCCTGAGTCCCTTCCCTTGCTCTGTCCAGAGTCCATGATCCTGCTGGGTTCCATCGAACGCTCACAGGTGGTAGCACTTCTTGGGGCACAGCTGAGCCCAGCACGCAGGCGGCAGCACATGCAAAAGCTAAGAAAAGCCCAGATGTCTCCACCATCAGATCAGGAGAGCCCCCCTAGCTCTGAGACATCCATCCGCTTCCAGGTGAGGACAAAACACTCCATCCCCACACAATCCTAAAGTGTCGGCTTGTAGCTTTGTAGGGCCTGAACCATGGTCTCTCAGCCCCTTCCTGTCTATGCAGGTGAACACAGAGGACTCGGGCTTCCCTGGGGCTCATGGGCAGACTCACAAGCCCCTGAAGCCTGCTCTGAAGAGAGGGCCCAGCAACACCACAAGCCTACAGGAAGGTACCACAGGTGAGCCATTTCTCCTCTACCTCAGACAGAGCCTGAGCCACACTGCAGCTGGATGAGGCTACCCAGGTAGACAGGGAAGAGAAGTTGGAAAAGGCTCTCCCCTTGCCTTCTGCACCTTACCCCTATCCATCTTGCCCCTCTGGACCTTGGGTTTGGAACATAGGCAACATGGAATTAGCAGGCATTGCCCTCAGAAGCCTTTTCTGTGGCAGTCCACCTCTGGAGGCAACGTCAGAAGTGAGTAGCCCAGATTCTCCCCTCTCCTGCCTGCCTAGCTCCCTTTCTGATCCTCCCAGTTAACCCTACAGTGACTCTTCCACTCTGACTGCTTCCTGCTGTCCTGTCAGCTCTGCCCTGCCCTGCAGTGTGCCCTGTCCTGGGCTCCATCCCGTCCTTACGTCCCCTCTCCCTATAACCTCACCTCCTCTCTGCTTTGGCTCTGACAAAGTTGGAAAAGTCGGAATCCTGTGACAAGCGCAAGCTGAAGCGGGTCCGAATCTCCCTTGCGGTACGTGTGACCCTCCCCCTGCAGTTCAGAAGCCCCAGGCAGGGAGGGCTGGGGCCTAGGTGGGACAAACCTCCCAGAGCCAGGAGTACATCTACCTTCCTGTCTTCCTCCTAGAGTGACTCAGACCTGGAAGGGGAGATGAGTCCTGAGGAGGTAAGATGCCATTTGAGTCTAGAATGGTTCTTCTGAGTGTGTTATCATCTTGGCTAACTAATGGACTAATGGGAAGAACCACAGGGAGGAAGGCTGGAGGTGAGAGTGGAGGTCGGGTTCCCTCTCCCTAATCCTCAGTCTCTTCTCCTCAGATCTTAGAGTGGGAAGAACAGCAACTAGATGAGCCAGTCAACTTCAGTGACTGCAAAATCGACCCCGCCCCCTTCCAGCTAGTGGAGCGGACTTCTTTGCACAAGGTAGGACAGGGTAGGGATCTGATAGTCCTACCTACCTCTGGGCTCAGAAAGAGTAGGAGAGTACACTCGATGCTGCTTATAAAACATACTGCTTTCGGCCATGAAGTCTGTAAGCCCAGACTCCCTAGCCTTGTCCTACTCCTGGTGGAGCCAGGCATCATTTTCCTCTGCTCAGTTACCCCATGGAATTCTGGACCAAAGCAGCAACAAAGACACAGCTTGAGTTGGGTGGAAGCCAGAAGGCCAGGCCAGGGTCAGAGCTAGGCAGGAGACTGCCAGAACCCAACAAGGCTGAGGATACACACCCACACTGGAAAAAAAGAGGGGAGGGGTTGAAAACAGGCCAGATAAGAGAATCTAATAAACAAGCTAACAAACAGTCAAGAGGGATCAGGCCGCTGCAGTGAAGAGATGAACAAAGATGAGACACCAGTAGGGAGCTTGGAATGTCAGACCCCAGAGAGACTAGCAAGCAATTCTACGGAAAACTGGTAGATCAGGAAGGTAGCACAGCAGACAGGGCAAGAGGAATGTGTACAGATAGATGGAGACAGATGGGTACACACGTGAAGAAGGCATGGGCTCCCAAAGCTGGGGTGGCTGGCACCACTGGGAACCTGAAAGCTGCTATGTAAAGGCAGGGAATGTGAGCTGCCAGCCAAAGCCAAGGGGTATTTTAATCCCATACTTAACAGACTTAATATGTAAGCCTCCATTGGTAGGCACAGACAAGAGTGACAGGTAATGGGGTCAGTGGTCCCAAGGCTTCACCTCGGGTGGCTGGCGAAGACACAAACTGTTGCTGTAAAGTCAGCATAACAAACACATACAAGCAGAGGCATGACTGGAAGAAGACAAAAACAAAACAGCTGGGTGGTGGTAGCCCAAGTCTTTAATCCCAGGAGAGGCAGTGGGAGCTCTCTTGAGCCTGGTCTACAGAGCAATTTCAAGGACAGCCAGGGCTACACAGAGAAACCATGTCTTCAAAAACAAAACAAAAAAGAAACAAAGCAAAAACAGCAGAAGGAACTTGTAGAGACTTTCAGATAGAGACCTCTGATCAAATGAGGAGCTGCCGCACTAGGGCGGAGGAGGAGATGGGGGAGAAGGTACGACAAGCTGCATCCAGAACCTGGCCTCCCGAGACCTCAGGTCTTCCCAGTCATCAGCCATCTTCTTTTTTAGAGACAGGATCTCATATATCACAAGCAGGCCTAGAACCATGACTGCCCTGGTCTCTCAGGAGACTACAGACATGTACCATCATGCCCTGCTATGATCCCCTTGTCTGTCATACGTAACGGTTGTGATGACATGCTTTGAGCTCTTGCTAAGTGCCAGGCACTGTGCTAAGGTCTTCATGTGTGTAAGTTAGTTCTCACAGCCATGCTAGCTGATGGGTAATGTGACATTCCAATGTTGTGACTTTTTTTTCCTGAGCCAGGGTTTCTCTGTAGCCTTGGCTGTCCTGGAACTGATTCTATAGACTAGTAATGCCACTCTCACAGTCTATAAACTTCACAAATGGCCAGCCACTATAAGTAATTAGCACAGCATGAGAGAACTCAGAGATCCACCTGTCTCTGACTCCCAAATGCTGGGATTAAAGCCATGTGCCACCACCGCCTGGTGTGACATTCCAATTATTATAGAAGAGGAAATTGTAAAATAAAATTGTATAAAGAAATTAAATTGCCCAGAGTCAAACATCCAGGGAGTAGCCACCTTGGGCATGGACCCAGACACAGTCCAACCTAAAATCCTGTGGTCACGCAGTAAGAATGTCATTTGCCTGCATCAGTCTCTCAGAGCCAGCAGGCCCAAGACCCAGCTCTCCTGGCGAGGTCCTCAGAATTCTTTCAGAAGGCTCCGTTGTCCTTCTCCCTGTCAGTTCAGTTTCCCAGGCCCACATAATGTGGACCCACCCACCAATGGGCTCCCTGGTGTCCAATTAAATTAAAATGGAAAAGAACAAAGTAGATGTTTGTTATAAACTTAAACTACCACAGGAAGAGAAGAAGCCTCCAAGGAACCAGTAACAAAAGTACAAAGGATGGGAATGATAACATAAAAGATCAGAATTCTACAGATTCAATTCTCAATTAGAATCTACTTACTAAGAAAGCAGTGAGCAGTAATTCGTTTTAAGTTCAGGAGGGGCACTTTCAGAGGGCAAGAACACATGAGACTCTTAGGAACCTCACAGTAGCACGAGCTACAGTGGGAAGAGATGAGGAGGCCGAAGAGCTCAAGGTGACGAAGCAAGACTGGCTGAACCCAAATCCTCCCTTGCCTGGCTGTAGAAGTTAACAAGTAGATTAGCCATTCTGGGTTTCCCTATCTAAGTTGGAATGGCATAAACTGAGTATGATGGCTGCATGCCTGTAGTCCGACACTCAGGAGGTGGAGGATCAGATGATCAAAGGCATCCATGAGCTACATAGCAAGTTCAAGACCACCTTGATATGTGAGACCTTCCCTCCAGAAGCCTGGGAGCTAGGCACAACAGAAAGGCAAGCCCGGGCCACTCAGGTTTGGAAAGGCCCTGGAATGGCAGAGCCTAGTTGGAGAGGCAGGAAGTAAGAAAACTCATTCCATTCTCGGTCCAGAGCATAGTGAGGCAGAGCTGGGCAGAATGGCAGAAGTGGAACAGTGACGAATGTGGTGACTGCCAGCCACAAGCTATACACAGACCTATAAAAGCACATTGCCTGCCAGGTCACTATGATTGGGAATGAGAAGGAAAACAGAACTGTTTAATAGCTCCTTCAGAGAAGGTAAGGAGGATTACATGACCTTAAGCTAGGAGATCTTATAGTAAAGATGTTTCCCCCAGAGGAAGACAAGGAAAGTAAGGCTAATTTGTAGCATGTAGGATCCCTTATACAACAGGAGATTGCTAAACTACATGACAATTACAGGTATTGAAGAAACATTGACTTCAATGACTGAATTTCTAAGGTGGGTGTAGTGGCACACACCTATAATCCAGTACTTACGAGGCTGAGGCAAAAGCACCATTATAAACTAAAGGTCTGCCTGGGCTTAAGTGGGTAGGAGCCTTACCCAGTATATATGACACCCTGGCTTCAGTCCCCAGAACCACCAACACTGAGGCTTTGGTTTAAGTATGCCGGGTCTTGTCCTTCCCATAAGCTAGTATAAGAAAGTATGTAAGATAAGATTCAAGAGTCACCCCATCTTGAATCACCTGTTATGCCAGGAGGCTCGTAAATGTACCCCGAATGGTAGATAACCAATTCCAGGAAATGCCAAGAGCTGTTTTCAAGACAGCAAATGGAAACAGTTGATAACGTCTGAAGCCTGGTGGTCACATCTGACGGCTTGGGAAAGCACGATACAAGCAGCCTTGAGACAGAAACATACATTCTCAGAGCTCAGATGTCCCTCCAGCAGCCCCTCCTATCACACCCCCAGTTTGCCCTAGACCCCTTTGGCTTGTGATTCTGAGATATCAAGCCCAGTGTTTCTGCTCCCTGTTCTACAGACTCACACCATCTTCTCACTCCTGGGAGTGGACCACGCTTATGTCACCAGCATTGGCAGACTCATTGGGATTGTCACCCTAAAGGAGGTGAGGTGACAAGACCAAAGCCACTTACACTTCCTAATAGCATCAGAGCTGTCTGGCCTCCCCAAGGGGACATGCTGGGGAGGGGTCTGAGTCGGTGGCACACATCTGACTCTTACCTTTCCAGCTCCGGAAGGCCATTGAAGGCTCTGTTACAGCACAGGGTGTAAAAGTCAGGCCACCCCTTGCCAGTTTCCGGGACAGTGCCACCAGCAGCAGTGACACAGAGACCACTGAGGTGCATGCGCTCTGGGGACCAAGATCCCGCCACGGCCTCCCACGAGAGGGTACCCCCTCCGATAATGATGACAAGTGCCAGTGAATCCCTTACTGGATGGCCTGTATTCCTTCTGCAAGCAGCAGTGACCAGAAGCTGGGACCCAAGGCCACCCTAGCTGCTGGGGGATCAGCAAATGCTGGGGGATGAGGTGGAGTTCTGTGGCCCCACCCCATCTTTGAGAAAAGGGCAGAACTAAAAATGGGTTTATACTGGAGCCTCCAATGACAAGATGTATATAGAAATTTACAAAGATTTTTATATTAATTTAATAAAACAATAAATAGAATAACACCTAATTAGCCACTCATGTATAGAACACTTGTGCTGTTGGCTCATATTTTCACTTTGGATCCTCTTACCTATTGCCCAAGCCTCTGAGATTCATTCTGCAGCCGCCTGCCAACCCGTGTCCTCGTCATATCGGATCGGCCACAGGCCTCCACGGGCTGATCAGGAACACCCTGCCTGAGACAGGGCCCCTATCACTGTGGCCACAGCCTTCTTCAGCCAAGAAAAGCACTACCCTCTTTCCTCCCCCAAGGACAGCTACTCCTTCATGACTGTCCGGTCATTGGCACAAATCTGGCTACCTGGGTGGCCCCCTTGTGGTCCTCTATGAAAGGACAAGGCCCTCCCAGCTCTGTAACAAGCAGAGCCGGTCCTTCTTCCAGTTCCACCCTACTGAGACTCTGCGTGTGCCCACACAGCCTTGCCATGCTGGGGAAGGGTCAGGGTTGAGGAGAGGGAGGGAGGGGGCAAGGGCACACTCGTTCATTTCCAGTGCCTCCCAAAGAAGATCGCCTCAAAGAACAGACCAGAAACCCCCTGTCTTTAGGGGAAAAAAAGGTTTAGAGACAATGGAGGGGTGAAGCACAGCAGAACCCAGCTGGGCTAGGAGACTCTGAGGGGATGGCTCAATCTGTAGACTCCAAGAGGGCAGGAGCCAGCCCCACAGGTGGAGGTGCTTCAGTCACGCACTGCACATGGACTCGGGTAAAAAGAAAAGCACAGGAGAGGGGCACTGGGGAGGGGGGAGGGTATGTGGCCAGGCTTCCTCCATTCCCACCATCCCGGCCCAGTCACAACCCTCTCAGGTTCACATCCCAGGAGAAAATGTGGCATTTTGGATTCAAAAAACATGAACGTCACTGTCTGCCACAGCTGTAGCCATGCCCCAGGAGCCCCGGCAAACCCCAAGAGTGGAAGCAGGACATGCGCCCCTAGCCTGGCCCCTGCCTCCTCTCCAAACACTTTCATGCAAAACACACAATGGAGAAGTGAGTGCTCCCAGAAGCCCTCTAAAGCTTCAGAGCCCACATTTGGCCACAGAGGCTCTGCCCCAGGCAGCAGCCCAGGGAAACATGCCACCACTGGGCATGTCTGGGTCACTGGCCCACCTCATCCTCATCTAAGGATACCACCCCAGAAGAGGCCAAATCAGAGACTTGCTGCTGTCTTTCCCAGCTGCCTGTGGGCAGGGGGCAGAGCAGCTGGCAGTCCTTGCAAGAATCGGGCTCCTCTTCGGTAGGGGAAAGGCAGGATTCTGAGAGTGGTGAGTTGTAAAGGGAGTCCTGGGCCTCCAAAGGACCCAGGCTGCGGAAGGCACTTTCCCGGCTGGGGGGCAGTCTGGCGAGGAGCAGCTCTTCACCCAACATCTGGGAGGTCATCCTGGCTGGGGAGCCCAGTAATCCATCCTCCAGGCTACACAGACTAGAGCACAGGGTATCTGGGGACACGGTCTGTGAACAGTCGCTCTCTGGCTCCACAGAGCCCTGGCGTACAGGCCGGGAGAATCGACGACCTGTGAAGAGGTCCTGGAGGCGGGACCCCAGAGGCCCAGCCATGTCTGTGAAGGGAAGTAAAAAAAAAAAAAACAGCTTTGCTGGCCCCATTTCAGTAGGTCTATGTGGAAACCATATAATCACAGACCCCCTGAGCCCTTTTACCCTTATAGCTATGGGGAGAGGGGCTAATAGGGGAGTTAGTAGGAACTGGGTAACCTGAACAAGCCTTAATTTTTGATACCTCAGTTCTTTTCATGGTGAATTAGGAATTCTAATAATATCTACTTATAGTATTAGATCAAGAGGAGGCAAGCAATCAATGCAAGACCACTATGCACCCATGCAGGTTGCTCATTCCTCAAAGCAGTAAAGGCTAAATTGCCCTTGCTCTGACCACAAAGCAGGGGATCCTAACCACGGGGCTGTGCCCACCAGAAAAAGCCGTGCATTTTTTAAAAATTTGCTCAAAGATTATGCACAGACTTTCAATAAATGTTCAAGGTTAGCCTAGGCTCTATACTAAGTAGCCTGAGCTATAGTAAGACCCTTTCTCAAAAACAAAATAAATTAAGACCAAAAAAAAAATCACAAAATACTTATGAGTCCACCTTGGCCTTAAGCATTCAACTCAGCCCTCTCTGGACCAAGGCAGCAACTCTGTGCCTAGTTTAAATGCAGGTTTGGCCTTGAAAACCTTGTTAATTAGCCAGAGGAGTAGGAACTAGTAGGTGATCTTCAAAGGCAAAGAGTCAGGGACTGGGGGCAGGGGTCCTATGAGGCCAACCACCAGAAGCTGCAGGGAAAGCTGGCCTCTCGCAGTCCAGGGAACAGGAGATGAAAAGAGCCGAGCACAGCTGCAAGGCCCCCAGGGTCCCTTTCTGCAAGTACTGGCCCAAAGCAAGACCCGCAGGCTGGAATACAAAGATGCTGAGCTGGAGCCAGCATCCTGTGGAGTCCAGGCCCAGCATGCCTTCCTGTTTGCTTGGGATCTCTGCCCTGTGAGGTGCTGGGTACTGATCATCTGTCCAGCACAGGCAACCAAAGCCCCCTCAAAGAGGTAAGGCAAGAGTACCCCAGATTCTTCTGGAAACAAGACTGTACTATAGGGTAGGGAAGAAGCACCAAGTTCCCTGGGCTTGTTTCTTCTTCTGAGAACTGCAAGGCTCACTACACAGAGAGACCAGGCTCAGCACCTATAGAAAAGAGCTGTTCCATTTCCAAGCGCTGTTTTCCCACCTGGGAGTAGCTGGTGATCTTTGTCCTGGGATATCAAGGTCAGCCTGGATAGTCCCTTTCCTCCTGTCTGGAAGACTTAGTTGCTCTGACAGGCTCAGAGTGAATCATACCTACCAGGCAAGCTCACTCCAAGTGACAGCACTAAACGCTCCTCACCTGTGTCAATTCCTCCAGTAAAGTCCTCGTCATAAGAGTCATCAGTGGAGTCATCGCCATCTACCGAAGACCATGCCCGGAGCTTGGCTTCCGCAATAGCAAACTGCTCGGCCACTCCTATTAGAGAGACACAGCGCTCACTGACATACACAGGACTAGGGCTTGCTTTGCAGACAGATGTCCCTGAGGTCTCTGGGCAGAGAGAGGTGTATGAAGAACTCCAGCCCCAATGCCAGACCCAGTGAGATTAGAGGCAGCACTCCTATGACAAATCTATAGGGCTAATTCCCTTCCTGCTACCTACCTGCTGCAAAGCGAGCCTCTTGTTCACCCTCACTGAGGTCTGAATAGGAGGAAAAGGCTGATTCCAGAGCAGCTGGTGAGTCACTAGGCTTGCTCCAGCCCTTCCATTCGATAAGGTGGGCCACACGGCCCTGGGCCATGGCTGTGGGCTTGGTCACGTGGTCCTTCACTACCTGAGAAATACCTGGAGGTGGGAGAGAGAAGTTGGGTTGAGGGCAAAGACAAGGAAATAGCCAGTATGAAAGTAGGTGAAGAGAGTAACAAAGTTTCTCCATGTCCTTCAGGTAGGAGGAGGGAGGGCTAGGATTGATTTGCAAAAAGAAATCTCCGAAAATGCCTACAGGAAATATTCCCACAGTAATCAGTCCCACAATACATGAGGAAAAGAAGGAAGGAAGGACAAAGTGGACAGAGGAACAGACGTGGGGTATGTACCATGCAGGGACGATCTGGCCAGCGCAGCGATCTCCTGGATGGTTAGAGCTCTCCGGGACTTGGGCAGCATCGCGACTGTGTCTCCAACATTCACCTTGAGTAACACCATCAGAAGGTCAGTGAAAAAAACAACCTTCTTTCCAACATGCTCCTGCGTGAGCCAAGGCCCCATTGGTAGCTGAGAGTTGGAAGAATACTAGGATGCCATGTCATATATGCCCTGTATGTGGGATAATGGCACCGTGGCCACTGGCATGCAGAAAGGGCTAAGAAGCTGGAGTCCACAAACTATCTTCCCAGGGAGCAATGGAGACTCAGGTCCAAGAGAACAAAAGTAGAACTGAGCCTCCACTTTCTCAGCTCCCAGCAAGGAAGGAGACAAATGAAGAATTGTGGAGTGGAGCCTCTGGAGAAAGCATGGGCCTGATGGTGTGGTACATGCCTTTAATCCCAGCTCTCAGGAGGCGGAGGCAGGTGGATCTCTACAAGTTGAGGTCAGCCTAGTCTACAGAGCAAGTTCCAGGACAGCCAGGGTTATACAGAGAAACCCTGTCCTTGAAAAAGAAAAACAAAACAAAACAAAGACAGGGAAGGAAGGAAAGGAAAAGGGAGACGGTAAGGCAAACATGTTATGGTTTCCTCCTCTCCTCCATCTGTCTTTAGATATATGTCCAGCTCTTTCAAGACTGCCTGCCAGAGCCACACACTCAGCATGACCAAAGCCAAGGCAATACATTGACTTCCTCACATCTGCGTTTGTTTCCTAACTTCCTGTTTATCCATAACTATTCTCCATTTCTCAGGATCACAATCAACTCTGCCCTAGGCTTTGCCTGTACATATTTGATCCTAAAATCTACGAGGGTGCCAGGGAGTGGAGCTTAGTTGGTATAGCGCTTGCCTATCACTCAAGAAAGCACTGCTTGGTCCCTAGCACCACAGAAACCAAGCCTGTGACAACTGGCATATGATGCTAGTACCTGGGAGGTGAAGGGAGAGGATCAGAAGTTTAAGGTCATCTTTGGCTACTAGGAAATTGAGGGCAGCCTATCTCAAAATAAACATATCTCTGACAACGAAGACTCCCTCTTGTTCATGCGTGGAAGCCTTCCTTGACACTGTTCCCACCACTGCTTTCCTTAAGCCCTCCCTGGGCCCCTCCCCAGGTTAGCATAGATCATTGGTCCCTAACCTCCTGTACTTTCTCAGCCAGGAAATCTGTACATAAAACCCTTTCTGTTCTTTCACGCTCTATCACTTCCCATGGCTGGCCTTCTCATCTTTCCAGTTGTGACTGAAGTATCACTCCCTCAGAGAGGCTTTCCTACTACTCAAATAGTGGTCTGTCCTCTCACTAGAGTCTCCAACGAATCACTATATTCTACCAACGAACCATTAATGGAGCCTTCTTGCCAGGTGTAAATATTATAAACATGGTTTTCCTTCGTTGGTCTTTGCCTCTTTGAGGAATTCAGTTTTTTATAATCACTGCTGCAGCCCAGTATTTAAATAATACCTGGTAATAAGTTAATGTATGGGCCAAGTTAATAAGACAAAGTATAAAGGTAAAGCTTCCACACACACACATGTGTGTGTGTGGAAGCTTTTTTAACACCCTCCAGTCTCACGCGTGGCCCCTCCCATGCTTTGTCTTGTCTTGTACTCCGGAGGGAGCACGAGACAACAGGGTCAGAGTTAAATCCATATGGGCTCCTAACTCTATCCTGTACCTGACTTAATGCTCCTTTGATAAGCCCCAGCAAATGTTTTCCTATGAAGAATGTAACTGAGGCACACACCCCCTTCCCAGCATTACCTAATTCTCCTCCATCATGGTTGGTTCCACCTGGCACAAGCGGCCTCCACCTGCCCCTTGACCTCAGGCCCATCCTCTGTCCCTCTCCTTCAGTACCTGACTGACAGGGCCTCCAGATTGGCGCCGATAGCCTCTGGCCAGGACTGTGCGAAGGAGAACCTGGCAGGTGCTTCCTGGCCCGCTCTCCCTCCCTCCCCTCTCTTCCCCTAGCCGGGGCCATCTATGCCAGGCAACGCTCCGCGCAGCTGCAGCCCTGGCCCAGAGAAAAGGTGTATATCTCCCTGGCAACCCATCACCATGCAACAGGGTCTCCCGGGATACGGCCTGGGATGCGCTGACGTCAGCACCGAAGGCGCTAGCAAGCCAGCCCACTGGCACCACGCCGAGCAGAGCAGACCGGCGCGGGGGCGGCCTGCCGGATAGCGCCTCCGCTAGCAGGAAAAAGAGAGCCCGAAGCAGGATGGTGAAGCAGGAACGGGAAGGGTTCACACGAACCCTCAATGTGAACGCCACCCCCCCACCCCCCACCCCACCCCCCGCCAAACATGCACAGAAAAGGCGCAGCACCTCTGGCAAGTCCTGGCTGTCCACGGAAGAAGGACGCGGGGACCGGCTCCAGCCTCGGAGAGTCCGAGCAGATCCCAGGGAAGACAGAGAGAGACCTCGAGGGAGTTCGATCCACTCCACAGCCCAGGCAGGCTCCGAAGCCACTGAGGATTCGGAGGGAAAGGTGTTCATCGGCATTCCCCACATCTACCAAGACTGCCATTTTCATCGTGTTGCCGTGTCATTTTTTATTACCCCTCCCCCATCTCGCAGACAATCTGAGACCACACACGTACTCTCCTGAAACCCCCTATCACACAGCTGACTGTAGGGACCCTTTTGCGGCATTCCTTCCTCTACAACTATTTTGAACTTAAGGTGTAACCCAAACATGGGTAAATCCTGAACTCTTCTCCCAGCTTCTCAACCCCTGGAAAGTACATGAAATTTGCCCACCAACAATGCCCTCCTCTCCCACTCTCCTTCTCCCCATGATTCTTTCCTCTCACCAATCTCAACTGGTCTATCATTCTATTGTTTTCCAACAAACCCATGATTGTTCTAAGTTTCACCCTTGTAAGCCATTATCTAACCCAACCTGAGTCTCCCCCTTTCAGTGTTTCCCAATATCTAAACCAGAGTGATTTTCCTCTCCACATCTGGCGTTCCTTTCTTCTCAGTTTCCCATCTTTTCCCAGATCACATCCATGATCTCTGCTCTCACCTCTGCGACTTGTCTGACAAGTCCATCGTCCTCCAGGCCCTTCGCGCTGCCACAGAAACATTTTCCCCAGCACAGAAATCATAGGCATGCTGGCTGTGTTGATGCAGAGAACCCAACGCCTGAACTGCTTCAGGCTCAGCTCCCAGTTCTATTCTCGTTTTGGCTCCGGATGCTGAGCCAGTCCCCTCCCCACTTGGAACTTGTGCCTAGTCACATAAGGAGAACACGCCTGTCTCATAGCTTTGAGGAAGTGGGAGTGCCAGGGACCTCGCCAAGTTCTCTAGCTTGTGGAGCTGAGGTTCGTCCTTAGCTTACACAGTGCCAACTGGCCATGTACATCACAACTAACCTTTTAGCTGGAGCAGGCGTCTCTTTCCCTGGGCCTCAGCCAGTTGGAGGTCCCCAGAAATGCTACCAACCAGAAAGAAGACAGGTTATTTACTGGCTATGCCTGATTCCTAGCTGGTACCCCATCAGGGCTCTCAAGGCCAGCCCTGAGGTCAGTTAAACTCTTCCCTCACTACAGGAAGGGATGACTTCCAGAACTCCATGGGGACCAGGAGAGTCAGAGCGCTCTACTACTTCTCAAATTCATAACCCACGAGGTTATTTCTGGGACTACAAATCCCAGAATTCAAGGAAAGTACAAATTTCAGCCGAGTTTACTTGTAAAACACCTCAAATATCAATCATACTAATGCTTTGTGTGATTGACCACCAGCTTGGAAATCCTAGGACCCATTCCAAACTCATTCCTTGACATAGGAGGTAGGCTGGCTGACCTGGAGCTAAATCACTCCTCATCCCGCCCTCCACACGTTTTCATGAAAACCAAGGCCTGAGCAGGGCTCAGCTGCTATAGGAAGACCTGATGATGTCTTGGCTTAGGACTTTTTCTGCCCTGAGTAAGTGTGATTTGGTTTTGGTTTGGGTTTTTTTTTGGGGGGGGGGGGGGTTAATAGGAATAAAATTATTGCCGGGCAGTGGTGGCGCACACCTTTAATCCCAGTACTTGGGAGGCAGAGGCAGGCGGACTTCTGAGTTCGAGTCTACAGAGTGAGTTCCAGGACAGCCAGGGCTACACAGAGAAACCTTGTCTCGAAAAACAAAACAAAATTATCTGTGAGCGTGAGAGATTATCAATTTGCTCACAGATGCTCCACCTAGGGCTTCAGACCCTTTAATCAACCAGCTGGTTCTGAAGCTTGGAGCAAAAAAATTCCGTGGTGGGGTACTTGGCCAGCATTTGCAGGCTGACTCCTAAGGATGATAGCACCCAGGTAGGAGAGGCAGGTTCACAGCAAAGAGCCACTCCTAAGACACTGATATCAGAGAGGTAGGTGTAGGCAATGAAGTATGTAGATACATAGAAAAGGCTAGTTGCCAGGAGCCGGGAAGGTGGGGGCCGCAGGTTGGCCTGCGGCTCCCAGGCTGTGTCCCTGCAGCCACTCTCAGCAGCAGAAACACAGGCAAAAGGCAGAAGGTGAGTACACCACGGAAAAATCCCAGTAGCAGGGAGGCCACAGGAGCAAGCCAGAGTCAGTTAGCCCCCTCGCGGTATGCTCATCTGGCCCAATCCGCCTCCCTGACGCAGGCTCCTCCCTCTCCTTATACCAGCCCCCTCCTCACCGCCCCTACCACCCACGGCCCCACCTGACAGCTATGTAGCCCGACTCCCTATTCATGCTCCGGCTTCCGCCTCTTACCCTGACCGGCTGAGCGCCGAGAGCCAATACAGCCCATGGCAGGGCACCCAGGCACACTAGCCCGCGCTCGGGACCCGGGCCATCGCCTTGTAGAGGGTCGGGCCGCGGTCACCACCAGGGAGGGGACAGCCTGTGAGAAGGGGAGGGGGTGGGAGCAGCGCTTCTGCTGCCGCTCCCGGGAGAGGGGAACAGGGCCGGTGACGTAAGCGTGGGGCTGTACCCACCCAGAGCAGGCGGGGCAAGCCTACGTCACAGCCACTCAGTGACAGCCTGGGTCTCACAGCATCTCCAGTTCACTGCGGAGCCATACTGATGACAGAAGCCGGTAGGCCATGCAGTCATTTACGTAGGACATCCCACTTATGGCTTCTTCAGACCTCAAACTCAGATCAATTTGGTAGGAGCAAAAGTACCCCTACAGCACTCATTTCATCATGTCAAACTGATCCGGAGATCCCAACCCTCCAGAAAAGCAACTCCCCAGGTTCCCAAAATTTTCTGACAGGGAAAAGAAACAAGTTATCAATGATACAGTGGCCAAATCTGGTAAGAAAGATGCCCACCTATCCATACTTCTCCAACGGTGCAGATCAGTAAAGAGGCAATAAACTTAATTGAATTCATGTTTAATAATTACAGGCACCGTGCCCCCCCCTTTCCCCTGCCCAGGCAGCAGCAGGGGTGGTGCAGGGGCTGGGGCATATGCCCCCAGCAGCGAGGACGGCAGTCCCAAGAGTGATTTCAGAAAATAAAAAAAAGGACCCTAGAGGCAGGCGGTAGTGCCCCTCCCCCCGCAGACACACCAAATTTCAAGACTTTATATATATCTCTGTGCCCTGGGGGGAGGAGAGAGACACTTGGCAGCATCCTGGAGGGGGGGCCCCAGGCAGCCCCAAGCCATCCTGCCTCATCAGCCACTTTATTAGCTCAAGACACATCGCACTACAGGCACCCACTGCCACTGCTGCCGCCGCCCCCCTGCAGTCCAGGCGGCTGGCTGGCTGGGCCATCCAAGTGTCCATGGCTCCAAGTCCCCTGCCCCACCCGCCATCAGTTGTGATCAGACTCCTCGTCCTCAGCCTCACGAAGCCAATTGAAGAATGCTGTGACAGATTTAAGGGCCACACCCTTGCCCTGCTGTTCAGCAGGGTCCTTGCTGCTCTCCCAGCTGTAGAAGGCGTCTTCCTTCACCACGTCCTCATCATATAGAGCATCAAAGAACATCCGAAGCAGGTCTGCAAGCCACAAACACATCAATTAGGTGACTAGTCACAGCCTTAGCAGTCTATATCCAGAGATCCCTCCCAAAGAGACACTGTTCTAAACACAACCTTCACCTACCATCCTGGTTTTCAGAGTGACTAGGCCTCTGACAGAATGCTAATCTCCTGACAGAGACTACCAGCCCAAGAATGAGTTACTCAGCCATTACCAATCCTTAGAGACAGGCACGTAAACTCAAATATTTGGGAGACTAAGGGCAGATCAAGATAGTAAGCTCAAAGCCAACTCTGGCAGCTTAGCAAAACTGAAAGGTGAAAGACTGAGGCCAGGTATGGTGGCACACACCTTTAATCTCAGAGCTCAAGAAGAAGATAAGGGTAGATCTGAGTTTAAGACTAGCCTGGTCTGCAATAGATTTTTCTAGGCCAGCTAGATCTCTACACAAGTGAGACCATGTCTCAAGAGAACAAAAGGGGAAGGAAGGCTGGGTGTGACGGTATATGCTTTTAGTCCCACCACTTGGCCAGCCTGGGTCTATAGCTCGAGACTATACAGAGAAACCTTGTTCCAAAAAAAACCAAAACAAAAAGGGAAAATGTTAGGGCTGGTGGCCAAAACTGGAATCTCATTACTTGGATATAGAGTGCAAGAGGATCAAAGTTAAAGAAAGCCCAAACTAGTGTGAGGCCAGCCCAGACTACTTAAGATGGCATCCCAGAGGCCGGGCAGTGGTGGCGCACACTTTTAATTCCAGCACTTGGGAGGCAGAGGCAGGCAGATTTTGAGTTTGAGGCCCGCCTGGTCTACAGAGTGAGTTCCAGGACAGTCAGGGCTACACAGAGAAACCCTGTCTCGAAAAACAAATAACAACAACAACAAAAAAGGATTGTATCCCAGAAGACAAAAGTAAGTAAGTAAAGTTAGCCATCTGGATCCAACTCTAGGTCCAGCATTAGAATCCATGGCAGGCAGATTCCCAAACATGGCCTCCTCTTTCCCACATTTGTACCCTCTCTGACCTGTAGAGCATACTAAACTCCGCCCAGTGGTTATCATTTCTCTTACCATCTTATCTTCCTGATGAATCTCCCAGGAACCACCTCTGACTCTTGTTTGTCTTTAGCCATCACAGCAACTTTCCTCAGGTGCTTGCCTTACAATGCAACCCCAGAACACAGTCCACTACATTCCTTATGAACTGCACTAAGTGAAGCACAGGACCTCAAGCCCAGCTTCAAGGTGATAAGTTAGCTAAGCTTACCAACTATGGGAAGTTCAGGACAAGAGAGTCCTCTGGGTTTTCCACATCTCTATGGGTATAGCTGATCCTTCACTATCCCGCATCTGTGCTCCAAAACCCATGTGCCCTCTCAGAGAACCATGTACTACTCTTATCTACTTTGCCCTACATATTTACCTGTGTTAAGTTCAATCTTTACACAGAACTACCTTTTAACTACCCATAGCTAAACGAGACTTTTCTTTCTGTTTATCTCAGCCACCAATCTCAGTCCTTTCCAATTCAGAACTTGGACTCCTACCTACTCCATCAAATTCTGTAGCTTACTAGGAAGACCTTGATGTTTTAAATACTCAAAAAAGTTTTTAATTTTTAGATAGGCTCCTGCCACACAGTAGTATCTAGCATTTTCAACCATTTTCCTATACAAAATTTCTTTTTGCTCTCACAGGTCTTTACTCTGTGTTCTCAATTTTGACAGGGTATTCTCGAGGTAATCCCATTCCAAGCAAGCCTCAGTCTCCTCCACTGTAGAATGCAAGTAGTAACAGTAATTTAAAGGTTCTCATGTTTTAAAAGTACGGTTTTGGTTTTTGTTTTGATGTATGTAGCCCTGGTTGTCTTGATCAGAGACCCACTGACTCCTGAATGCCACCATGACCAGCTGGGGTAGGGGGTCTTCTCTGAAACAGGGTGTAATTAGTCATCCCAGGCTGGCCTCACACTTGTAGAGATCTTCTCTGTCTCTGGTGTTAGGATCACAGGGTGTTACACCACCATTCTCAGCTCAAATTCTTAGCTTATAATCTCTCAAAAGAGTCATTTCATTCTGTGCAAGTCCCCAGTCAGTACTTACATGGCCAGTACTTACATGAAGTATCTGCCCCTCACTCCTACTTCTCCAATTCCTCGTGTTCATAACTGCTGTACTTATTTCAGTAGCTCATGTCTTTGTTCCAACTCAGAGTATGCCTGCTCTCTATCTATAGGTAACCAATCACACCTATCATCTCTTGGACCCATCTTGCAACACTCATGCTCTCACTGACTACAGGCCAGCATACGACTGTGTTCTATGTGCTCACTACAGTTATTTCAACACCTAAGCATACCCATGTGCTAAATTTGCAAACCTCAGACAGGGTCATAAGCCCCATCGTCCAACTCAGGAAATGGCAAGCACTTCAGCCTTGTGTCAGATAGATGGGTACATGGTATCTGAAAGATGCTACTGTTTTTATCACCTCTGTATTGCTGTCATCTACTGGTCAAGCACAAATTGGGCAGGCAATCAACCCTCTATGCTTAGATTAACTCATTCCATTTGTAGCCAAGGAAACAAGCAGAGGGCAGGGTAAGTAACAATCAAACCACCAGGGTTTTTTGCTCTTTTCCCGCCTCTCTTGGGTTAAGCACCTTTCAGGAGCACCTTCTATCTGGCAGTCCCTCTGCCCCACCCTCACCCCTGCAGCCTGGCTCTTACTGGCAGGCTGTTCTAAGGTCACTACAAGGGCCTGGAGAGCATAGAGTGCTTGTAGCTCCTTCTGCTCATCACACAGGTATTTCTGCAGCAGTCTTGCTCGCACTTTCAATACTTGAACATCCACTCGGAGAGGAGTCTCAACTACAGGGAAAAGCAACACAAAACAAAAATAAAACACAATAATGAAGACTTCACCAGGCTTGGCACTAGAGGGCCAAGACCAAAACTCCCACCCCCCACCCCATTAGATTGCTTGGCCCACCCTTGTCCCACTACCTCCTTGGCTTACAGATAATTGCAGAATAACAGACAGTTGTCATGAGGGCTCGAACTAATGTATTGGATGCTATCTGCTGCTCATTCAGGTTGGCCTGCACAGAAAAACAAATGCACTGTAAGTATCCACTCTTGTGGATACTTACAAACCATCCACCTCAACAACTACCCCTCCCCCTTGCCCCAGTACCCATGAGAAACACACCTCTATCCAGTCAAACACACGCTGATTACTGCCACCATCCTGCAGCAGCTTCTCTAGCTGCCTACGCAGGTCCTCAAAGGCAAGTGCCCTCGGGCCAGGAGCTTCAGATTCTTCTCCCAAGGTATATTCCACCTTCTATAAACAAATGACCCACAGAGAAGGTCAAAACTAGTGCAAGAGATGAGGGGAAGATGAGAGCAGCTAGTCCCAAATGCAGAATAACTGAACTCCAGTCTCAAACCTTTTCAGCCGCAAATGAGCCAATGTCTTGGCCTTCTGCTAGAAACTCCCTCCAGCTCAGGCCAGCCTCTCGCCACAGTATCCCCACCTTTTTGGGACCCTGAAAAACAAAAGACCAATTCAGCATCTCAATACCCATCTCTACACAAGGGCCTTGACTCTTAGGACTCAACAGTTCTTCAACAGTAATACTACATAGGCACCACCCTTCCATGCCTAGATTAAATAAACGTCACAAGTAATAGAATTCACCTACCACCAGTGGTATGACATTAGGATGGGGGAAAGCCTCTAGGAAAAGTATCATTTAGCACTGGTAGAAAGAACTCTTAAGAAATCACTGGATCACACAAGATCACAAAAAGGTCAATAACCAAGTCTACATATCTCATATTAGTACACACAGTAGATGTATTTCACCTATATTTCCTTTCCCAAACAGTTTTGATTTATTTTAAAGATTTATTTATTTTATTTGTTTGAGTACACTGGAGCCGTCTTCAGAAACACCAGAAGAGGGCATCAGATCCCATTACAGATGGTTGTAAGCCACCATGTGGTTGCTAGGAATTGAACTCAGGACCTCTGGAAGAGTAGTCAATGCTCTTAACTGCTGAGCCATCTCTCTAGCGTGTTGATTTAAAACAAAACAAAACATAATATTGTTCTTAAGATCTGGAGAGTTGCCGGGCGGTGGTGGCACACACCTTTAATCCCAGCACTTGGGAGGCAGAGGCAGGCGGATTTCTGAGTTCGAGGCCAGCCTGATCTACAGAGTGTGTTCCAGGATAGCCAGAGCTACACAGAGAAACCCTGCTCAAAAACTAAAAAGATCTAGAGATCTTAGCAAGTAAGAACACTTGTTTCAGTCCCAGCACCCACACTGTGGTTTCTCAACCACCCATAAGGCAGGTTCCAAGGATTCTGACATACTCTACCGCATATACAATACAAACAAAACACTTATATATACACAAAATAGATAAATCTAAATAAAATTAGTAAAAAAAAAAAAAAAAAATCTAAAAATGTATTTTTGTTCCTCTTAACCATTGAACCTTTTTATTTTCCCATGTAAACGAATATTTGCTTAAAAAATACACTTGTGCGGATTTCTGAGTTCGAGGCAAGCCTGGTCTATACAGGGAGAGTTCCAGGACACCCAAGGTTACACAGAGAAACCCTGTCTCGAAAAACCAAATACACTTGCCAGCCAGTGGTGGTATGCCATGACAGCTAAGGCTACACAGAGAAACCCTATCTCAAAAATAAAAAAAATAAAAAAATAAAAAAAACAACAACAACAAAACCCCCAAAAAACAACAACCCCCCAAAAAACAACAACAAAAAAACAAAACAACAAAAGATATGCCCATTGGTTTCCTATGTTCAGAAAATCCTGGCAGCAGTAATACCCCCAATAACTTCACAAAATTTCACAAAAGGTGAGAAAGCTGGGGACCGGGGAGACGACTAGAGCGGAGTGAGCGGGGAGGTGACCGTGGGACCGACTTGAATTACCCATGGGTCTAAGGTCTTTCTTTGCCAATCTTCTTTCAGCCCAGGAAAAACTCACGACAGAAACTACCTATTATTTAATTAACACTTTTCCTCTCTCAAGTATCAAAATGCCCTAGCATTACAAATACCTCAGGCCAACAAAGGACCAAGAGACTCCATGGTCACCCAGGGTAGCCAAAGCCACATAGACGTCTCTGAATGTATCAACCTTTGAAAGGTTCAACTCACCATGCTCTTGCATAAGAGACCCAGGATCTCCAGCAACAAAGAAGTAGCTTTGCCCATGGGTCTCAGAGGCTTCGTAATTTCCCTGTAAGAAAAATCATCAATCCTGATGGCACCCAAAAGCCTCAATATTACTCCAGCCCTCTCCAAACACAAGTATGCAACTTGTCTTACTTGCTCCATTCTTTGTCTCTCTTGCATCCAGAAAGGGAAGGAGGGCTTACCTGAAGAGCTCTCCCATGGGCACTCCATCTTCCTGGAGAATAGGTGTTATCAGTTCTGCCAGGTAAAGCCATACATGAGGGATATCAATTTCCATGTCCTCAGCCAATTCTAGTGTTTCATACAGCCTGAAAAGGAAATAAGAGGCCACAGCATTTAGAGATCAGTTAGACACTTACCCTGCTTCTAGGGAAATACAGCACAACTAAAAAATCAAATGTGGAGGAACTCCCCTACCCCCACTCAAGAAACATTTTCCAAACATGAGACAACCTCAAGCTAAAATCCAAGGTTCCAGGAATCCCAAAGAAGGAATTGGTGGGTTATGAGGACATGGAAGGCACACAGACATGGGTCATACATACCCTTGATAGTACTGGGCAGTAGAGAGGTGCCCCACACAAAGGAGCTGGTGCAGCAGTCGCCCCATATGCTCACGAGCAATGGTACTACGCTCCAGCGTGGACTCGATGCCAAGCCGTACAAAGATGAAGAGCAAGGAGGGTGAAGCCAGCTCCTGGACACACTGTACTGCCTCCTGAGGAGGGCAAAGCATGATGAGGAAGAAAACCATCATTGCTGGGTCTACAGTCTATATAGACTATGGCAGTCAGCATGACTGCCTTCCCCACCCTTACTATCAATCACTAGTCCCTTCCCAGTGCCAACCTTCATGTCATTGAGATGGAGATATTCCTCAATGATGGCCTTAGATTTCTTCTCCACTTCATCCACAGAGAGCGCAGCCTTTGGAGGGCTCACTGGAGGTAGAGTTGCTTCCCGCTTCACTACAGGGGAAGAACTTTTTAGTTACTTGTCTTAAAAGAATCCAGAGCTCCCCAAGAAAGTCCCATATCACCCAATAGCCTTCCCTTCCTTCTCACCAGGATCCCGACCACGATCCTCTGTGAGGCTAGCTGCCTTGCGGAGTCCCTCAGGCTGGGATGGCCGCTCTCTACTTCGCTCCTCCACTTCTTTGCTAAAACTTCGCTTGGTGGCAGGTGTTCTGGCACGATCAAGTCGGTCCCCACGGTCACCTCCCCGCTCACTCCGCTCTAGTCGGTCTCCCCGGTCCCCAGCTTTCTCACCTCGTTCCCGGCTTAAGCTACTCCTGGAAGATGAGACACATTGATTCTCACCTGTACCACTCAAGCACTTTATGTGACTATCCAATATTCAGGGCAACTGTGGGGTCTCATTCTTGTCGTCAAGAACATGTCCAGGCAATAAAGGCATGAGAAATCCCTATGCTTTGACAACTAAAACCCAATCACAGTATTCTCTAACAACCCCCATCCCAAGAAACTCACCTCTGTACAACACGTCTGTTATCTGTGTTCTCTGCGGGTAATGTTTGTTGAAGAGCAGAAAAACGATTCAAGGTAGCTGGACGAGCAGCTTCCGATGCTAGGAAGGGCAGAAAGAACACTTCATTAACCCACTTCTACCCTCCAAGAGCTAGGGTTAGAGTGCACCACACCTTTACTACTTTATGCATCCCCCTTATTGTTTAGGACTCTTGGTCACAATAACAGTAAAGTAATTCACTCCTTGGCATCATGTATATATGACTCCCATATTCATTCCCTAATTATTTATTCTGTGCAGGAAACTCAAGGAAGCTGAGAATAGCAAGTACTCAGCTCGCTACAGTGGTCTCCATACCTGTGTCTGAGGGCTTGGCTCCTGAGCCTCCACTGCTGCCCTTGCCCCAACTCAGTCGTCCTCCAGGTGCAAAGAGCTGGTTGTTAGAATCAATGGAACCAGGCTGCAGAAGGAAAGACAGCAGACTTGTATGCCTCACCTAGCTCAAGCCCTTAGCCAACACTGCAACACACAGCCACACTGGATGAAGGGCACAAACACAGGGTGAGGCAAGCTTTAACTATATAGTCGAGACAGTAAATATTTTAGGGCTTTGCAATCCACGGCCCATGGCTACTACTCATTCTATTATTATAGTGTGAAAATAATAGAACATGAATAACTGTTGTTGATACAACAGTAATTACCCATAGACAGAATTAAAATTCTATATACTTTTAAAAAAAGATTCATTATGAATATACTGTTCTGTCTGCATGTAGGCCAGAAAAGGGTACCAGCCCATGGTCATTACAGATGGTTGTGGTTCCTGGGAATTGAACTCAGGACCTCTGAAAGAGCTACCAGTGTTCTTAACCTCTGAGCCCACATTGTACATAGTCTATATACCGTAAAATATCACCCCTTTATTTTTTTTCAGTCACTTAAAATGTAAAAACCATTCTTGGCTTAATTTTGGTCTTCTTTATGAGCTTATTAAGACCAATGTGAGCAAATCCTTTAGCCAATGACGCTGCACCTAACTAGTCTAAGTTCCGCTATCATGACCGTAACTGTGAGGACTGATGCATGCTTCATTCTCTTCACCTTCCAACTCACCTACTCCAGACACAACCTTACCTTTGTGATCTTGGTGAGCCGTGAGGTATCAATGGGGCGACTGCCTTTGCTGATGGGGACTGTATTCCAGCCACCATCATCCACAAGTGGTAGGCCACGGTCTGAGACAAAAAGGAAGAAGGAAGAAAGGAAGGAAGGAAGGAAGGAAGGAAGGAAGGAAGGAAGGAAGGAAGGAAGGAAGGAAGGAGAGAATAGGGAGAGAATGTTGGAGTAACAAGTCCTAACAACCCCTTCTTGGGCCACCCTCAGCCTCTCTTCCTCAGATCCTCAATCCCATCACGTGGTCTCAGTGGCCCAGACACGTGGCACTAAGAGAAGTCATCAGTGGAAAAAAGTGTCATACTCTCTAGGAGCTTCACTGTCCCCTCCTTAGCCCTGGCTTCAAACTCACTGATAGGTGGGCCTGGAGGGCCACCCCGACGTTTGTCACTGCCCTTGGCCATGAGCTGCTGCACTTTGATATGTTCTCGGTGCTCTTCCATCTCTGCCTCCTTGTGAATCTGATCAATAGTCTTAGGACCCTGATCCCCTCGGCGTGGCACCCAATTACTCTTTGGGAACAAAATGGAAAACAGTTATTTTGGGGTTGGCAGGGATCAGCCAAGATAGTATCAGGAGCTGGAGTAGCAGATGAACTAGGGGAAGATGACACATACCTGCCGAAGATCAAGTACATCCTGCAGCATAAAACGAATGCGAGACGAGGTCTTCTTTTCTTTAATGATTTTTTCCATCTGGTTGAAATACTGATCCATTCGAGGCTAGGCAGCAAAGGGATTGGGTCAATTGTCTCCTCCCTCCCCCCTTTTTTTTTAAACCTGACACTGGCTAAGCATCCTAAACCCCTCAGCCTATATCAGCAAACAGGAGACCTATATGCCTTACTCATTCACTCCTCACCACATCCCAGGACCTTTACCTTGGCTTTTGCAAAGTCCAAGTCTTTGCCTATAGTCGTAAGGAGGCGGCAGAGGCATTCCAGGGACTCCTCATCATGGTTCTTAAGTAGTTTGACCACACAGTCATGCATTATTGCTTCTGTTAACATCTTCAATTTGAATAACTCTCCAATAAACTTGATATTCCCTAGAGAGCGCCGCCGAGCTATATCCCGAGCCTCTTCTAGCTCTTCTTTCAGGCGTCCCCGTTCTTCTGCCTGTCAATCATAAGACAGAGATTATGTGAAAAAGACAACCAAGGAGCTGGAGACATGGCTCAGAGGTTAAGAGTACTAGGTTAAGCCTGGCAGTGGTGGCGCACGCCTTTAATCCCAGCACTTGGGAGGCAGAGGCAGGCGGATTTCTGAGTTCGAGGCTAGCCTGGTCTACAGAGTTTCAGGACAGCTAGGGCTACACAGAGAAACCCTGTCTTGAAAAACCAAAAAGAGTACTAGGCTGGTCTTCCATAGATCCTGAGTTCAATTCCCAGCAACTACATGGACCTGACGCCCTCTTGGTGTGCATGAAGGCAGAGTTCTCATATACATAAAAAAAGGATAAACAGGGGGCTCTTGGAGAGAGAGACAGGTCAGTGGTTAAGAACACTTCTACTTGTATAAAAGACCTAGATTCAGTTCTCAGTGCCCATGTGGTAGCTCAGAGCCATCTTTAACTCCAGATCCAGGGAATCTAGTGTCCCCTTCTGGTCTCCTCTGGCACCAGACATGTACACTGAACACATTACAGGATGGCCAAACATACATATAAAAATAAAGCTAAGAACAAAACCAAACAGCCAGTTGGCTAAAATCCCCTTTTCTTCTTAGCTAGACAGCGAGCCAGCCTAGCACTAAGCACTCATGTCCTGAGGTAAAGAGAGCCCCCAAGATCCTTAGAGTGTTCAGACCTCTCAAGACAAACTGGTGGTGAGGTGGGTGTGAGCACAGGGTGTGATTAGCAACACTTCTCTCACCGTAGCAGCTTCATCCATCTCTTTTTGCTTTTTTTCAAAAACTTCATCATCATCTTTGTCTTTCTCAAATTCCTTCTGGCACCGATTTAACAACAGTTTTCGAAAATTCACAGTCACTGTTGGCTTTTCTGTAGTGGGTACTTTCAGCTGTAAGCCACAGATCACATTAAGATCAGTCCAAGGGCAGAGAAGGCCTTTTAAGTCTCCCCAACCCAGAAAGCCTATGCTGTACTGCACACTTAGCTACCATAACAGACAAGTCCAACCAAGTAAAGATGGACCTAGATCCCCAGGAAGATGCAGGAAGCTAGACAGTAAGATTCAGAAAACTGGGCCAGCAAGATGGCACAGAGTCTGCCACGTAAGCTTGGGAATCTGAGTTTAATCACCAGAATCTACATAAAAGAGAATTGACTCCACAAGTTATCCTGATGATTGTCAACTGTGCTGTGGTGAACATGCAACTACGTAGACATAGGCAAATAAAACATTAAATAAATAAAACCATGAAAAAAAATCTCTAGGAAAGACTTAGCAAATGGTAGAAACTAACCGCCATGAGGCAGCGGCACATGTTGGCATAAGCCACAGAGAAGTTGGGCTCTGAAATGGCTTTCTCAAAGATGAGGTCAATAACTCCTTTGAGACGTTCCTCGGTGTCAATGGCCAGCTGTGTCACCTGCTTCATCAGCTGCTGAAACATCTGGGGTGTCAGCTTATTCAGGATGGAGCGTACCCTGCGGAACAGGTCCTGTGGAGAAGAAAGGGTAGAGCATAAAGGGTCTAGTGAAGTACTCAAGAGAAACACAGGCTGCTGAGACATGACAAAATGATGGGGACTGATCCCAGACAGTGCAGTAAAGACGGTGAGTATGGCCAGTGGACACAGTAAAGTGCTTTACAAGGCAGCTCTAGAGGAGCAGGAATGGAGACTTGCTAGTACCTGGGTCTTGCTTCCATCAGCATCCTCTTCTCCTCGATCTTTATCAGCTGCTGTCCGTTTGCTACTGGGTTTCCAAGCCTTCTCTGCTTTGTTTAGTTTTATGTCTTCAGTCATTATCACTGAGGAAATGATCTTGCGAGTTTCCTTTCGTGGGCCCTGCTGAGAGCGCCTAGGTCCCAGGCCAGCCTGCTAGACAAGTGAAGACAAGTGAAGACAGAGAACAGCAAGTACAATATGTGACCCCATTACCACACAGCTCTGAAACAGACTTCTCCCCCAAAGGATGAGACATGTAAGATTCTACCCTGTCCATTAACTATCTACCCCTCAGCCAGCCCCACTCACCGGCCCTCGGGACAGCTCCCCACCTGGCCCACCCCTTGGGGGCCCACGGTTGCTAAGGGCTGGTCGGCCAAGGTTGGCAAAGGATGGAGTAAAATCTGGACCAGAGTTTATGCCAGGTAGTCTGGAGGGATCCAGTGGCCGAAGTGGTGTTTTATTGGCCTGCAAAGAAAACACAGGTTAGGATGACTACCTTTTCTTTGGTGACCTCAGGCACTTACTTCCAGGTCAAACCAACCTTCCTCAAAACACCAACCTTGTCCAGCACCACATCAGTGATATGGGGCAATCCTTCTGGCTTCTGCATACTGGCAAAGATGAACTGAAAGCCCAGCAGGAATTCCCTGTCATACCGCTTCTTCTCTTCAAGGTTTAGAGGCTTCCACTGATCTGCAAGACAGGATACATCAGTCACACTCCTGTGTCCTGCAATAGGACTGAGACTACCCATTTCTCATGTAAGTATTGCTCAACCACTCTTCTTAAACACACCTGACTTGTACTCATACTTCTGCTCCCCAGGCTGGATGTTCTCAGCATTATGAATTTTGTCTTCCTTAGAGTCCCAGGTTTCCTCTGCTTCCTCAGGTTGTGGGGGTACAGCGCTGCCCTCAGACTCTGAGCTTGGGTTGCTGCCAGTAGGAGGCTGATTCTCTACCTCTGGTACTGCTGGGTCCACCTTCAATCACAAATGAACACCCAGGTTCAGTTGATGATCACTGCCTCCACACTATGCCATCTCCCCTCAACTAATTCTTGCCTTCCTTACCTCCTTGAAGGCATCTAGAAGGTCACCTACAGCTTCCTTCTTATTTAGCTCTTTAATTTTCCGTCTCCTCTTTGGCACAGACACTGCCACTAAAAGGAGGAAGAGGACAAGGTGTAAACAACTAATAAGTATCCCTAACAGAGAGACAAAAAAAAAAAAAAGAAAGAGCGAAAACCAGCCATAACATTCCTCTACCCTTCACTCCCACTTTAAATGATAAAACTCCCTCTGTAAACTAGGCATCATGGCAGATCCCTGTAATCCCTGAACTTGGGAGACAGAGACACAAGGATTAGGAGTTCAAGGCCAGCCCGGGCTACATAAGACCTTGTCTAAAGCTTGAGTTCTCAAGTCTACATCTTAGGGTTTAACACTAGGCCACAATGGGACCCCATTTTGTGGGTCTGTTCATAAGAAGATGCTCCACACCCTTAATCCTGGCACTTGGGAGGCAGAAGCAGGCAGCCAGACTCCATCACGGTCAGTCTCAACACAAAGCAGAACAGAAGAGGTGATAAATGGGAGGTCAGTGGAAAGAGCGTCTCCAGCATGAGCACCAGGCGTCTAGCCACACCTTACCCTGGGGAGCTGCTGCCGTCTCTAAAGTCTGAGACGACGGGGCTGGGACAGGAGTACTGTCGAGGGGGAGGTCCTCTCCTCCCTTCTCACTCTCAGCTTCTCCACCCTCTTCGTCATCGTCATCTTCTATTTCTTCCTCCTGAGCAGGAGAATCCGAAGGAGCCACAGGTGGAATAGGAGAGAGAATGCTGGCCAGTGCCACTGATGAAACCTCCTTGGCCTGTTCCTCTGGCTCACTGACTGGGCTTAAATCCACAGCTGGTGGCGAGGGGGCTCCATTGAGCAGTTCCTCAGGTTGGGCAGTTGGAGCAATGGGCACAAGGGATTCAGAAGCACAAGCTGAAAGAGGGGGAGGAGCTGGCTCTGGGCTTGACTCCACCTCTGGTTCCAGATCCTCAGATGGGATCACGCCATTGGGCTCATGAGTTTCAGCCCTGTGAGGCACCAGGGACGTGGAAACCTGGAGAGGACTGGAAGAGAACTCAGATTCTGGAATGGGTTTGCTGAGTGTCACTTCTACTTCCAGTATGGGTTCGGCAAGAGTGGGTTCTGGAGAGAGGCAATATGGCTCCCCAGTTTCACAAGAGATGGGGGTCGATTCTTCTACAGACATTGGTATCATCCCCGTTGTCATAGTGTCCCCAGGAATAGAGAGGACTCCAAGATTAGACTCAGACCCTGGCTCCAAAATTGGGGGTGGTGATGGGGTTGGAGAAGGCGATGAAGGCTGAGATTCTGTGCCAGGGCTGTGCTCTGGGCCAGACAGTCCTGGCCGCCCCCCAACGGCTGCTCCCTGTGACCGGTCATCTGCACGAAGAATGAATACATGGTAGCAAGTCCATCACTGTTCCTGTTCTTCCTCTTAGTGAAGCTTACTTCCAAAACACAACCTAATCTTCTCCCGCCTTGGCTGTTCTCAGCCCTCACCCAAAACTCTGCAACCTCAAACCCACTACATGAAACCTAACTAAGTCATTCTTCTCTGGTACTCAGTTTGAATCACACCACCTCCTTCAAGTATAAAGCTTCATACTCCTCACTTCCCCCATAAAAGCTGTGCCACTGCCTTCCTTACCTGGCCGGATAATGACAGCAACCTGAGGCGACTCCCCATTGGGTTGAGGCTCCAAACTGCCTCCCGTCTGCAGGACACAAAGTGTTATAAGTTTGCACTGAAGAGTTCCACACCCTTCTTTACTAGAGTCATTTCTACTTTAGCTCTGCCTAGAAATCCAGGAAAGCAGGGAAATAAACCCCTTAGGTGAAGGAAAGATCAAGTGACTTGAGAATCTGGGGCAGAATAGCTGTCCAAACCAAGGCCTCACTCAAAGATATGACAGTACCTGGGGAGGAGTGGGTGTGGAGGCAGTGCGGGCCCCAGACATGATCTCTTCTGTGATATCCTTCCCTCCTTGGTTTGGGTCTCGAATTCGGATCTGGGGAAAAAAAGCTATAGGATGAGTGGGAAGCAGAAGGAGCCCACCTCTCCACCCTGTCCCCCTCCTAACACTCTGGGCCAACCTCCCACCCCTACTGGGAAGCAGGTGGGTGGGTGCCAGAAACCCCATGAGTTCTACTGTCAACCCATCCGGCTGCTCTTGTAGTCGCTGCCCTAGCCCCCACCCCTAAGACTCTTGACCTCACAGAGCAGCCCTGTATATCACAATGCCCCTCCCTCCCCTCTACCCACCAGTAACTCCTAAGTCAATAGCCAAACACCCTAAGGCTAAAGACCCCCATCAAGCATCCAGCTAGCTCACTTGTGGCTAGTCGCCCGAACTCTAGGGGTAGGGCCCAGATGCGGTGGGTGGAGCCAGGGTGACTCAGCGGCTTCCCCAGCCCTGGCACCCTATTCTGGGCACCATGCCCAGAGCTTGAGGACTGAGCAGAGGCGTAGGCCTCCAGAGTTTCCAGGTCTAAGGAGTTAGGAGCACAGAAAACAAACCCATTTCCAAAGCTAACCACCAGCCCCCCCCCAACCAATCATATTTCTTATACTACTAGAGCCCAAGTCTCTTGGGAATTTCCCGGCTGCCCTTTTTAGTCTTCTTGTGAGTTGCTTCTACCCCTCAGAGGGGACCTTCTTCCTCCACAGAACTTAATTCTCTGCTTACACCCAAAAGGTCTAAGAAGTTTTGCTCCCACAGGCCCCAACATCCCAGTCTACACCAGACCATGAGTGTCCCTTTCCAGGTGTCCCAGAGCCCCTAGCTGCTACTTACAGGTTTCCGTTCCCTCTTAGGAGCAATCTGGGGTGGCTGGTTCATCAGAACCGGAGCAGGAGCCACACTAGCAGGAAACTGCTGTACACCTTGGGCTGGGTAATAGGCTCCAGCTTGGGGGAAGGACAGAAAAAAAGATTCGTGACAGCTTCAAGATCCAAACATACTAATATGTGTTTGAACACCTCCCACTGCAGAACCTCTCATCATATACAGCCAGCCCCTTGCCTTGCCCTGCCCTGCCCGCCTCCCTGGGGAATTAGGTGTCTGTCAAAGCAGGGGAACCAGTTTGAACTGCATTTACAAGAATTCCTCACACAGACATACACACACCTTGTAGGAAGGAACTCCTTCCTCTCTACACCAGCTACCAGTTCTACCCCACAAGGCACTCATATATATATCCCAACTCAGCAACACACACACACTCTCAACTTGAGACACAATCAGCTCTTTGGCAGGGAATGAACAGGGTTTTCCAAATTGTTCCACTGAAGCTAACTCAAATTCCTAACTCAGCCCCTTGCAAGGGGCAACCATAACAAAAAGTAACATCCAGCCGAAGAGAAATAAAAATTAATTCTCTAAAGCAACTGTTTCCAAAGTGGGGTAAATGTAACTCATCCCTAATTCCCACTTGTTCCTTTTGAAAGTACCAACAGTGGTTATATGTTTAATCATACATATACATATATACAACTACACATGTATTGGAAGTACATACTTAAGATTTTCCTAATGGGAAAATTTTTTTGGATACTGCTGTAAGCTTAGCATGGTAACATACGCTTGTAATTAAAGCAATCAGAGGCAGGGGGATCACTGCAAGTTTATGACTAGCCTGATTTACATGGCAAGTTTCAGGCTAAGCTAGAACTACATGAGACTGTCTCAAACAAAACCCATAAAATTCAGTGTTTTTTCTTTGAACATAAATGAAAATTAGCTACGAAAACCACTCAAATCCACGTTACTGTCTCCCAACTATGAAAAGAAACTCCACATAAAGTTCACTAACCTGGCTTTCTAGTCAGAGCCTATATTTCTTTTTCTTTCTTTCTTTTCTTTTTTCTTTTCTAGTTTTTTTGAGACAGGGTTTCTCTGTGTAGCCCTGGCTGTCCTGGAACTCACTCTGTAGACCAGGCTGGCCTTGAACTCAGAAATCCACCTGCCTCTGCCTCCCAAGTGCTGGGATTAAAGGCGTGCACTACCACTGCACGGCTAGAGTCTGTATTTCTTTCTGTTTATTTTTTATTTTGTGTCTGTGTGGAGGTATGTATGTGTGCAGGTATCCAGTGAGTCCAGAAGCGTTTGCTCCACCAGGAGTTGAAAGTTACAGACTTTAGTTAGCTGTGAGCTGCCTGACATGGGTGCTGACACTCTTAGCTACTGAGCTGTACCTCCAGCCCTTTCTTTTTTAAATCATCAGCTCATTTATCCATTTATATGTGCATAGGTTGAGAGAAGGTGAGAAAATAACTACTGGGAGTCAGCTCTGTCTTTCTACCACCAGAGTCCCAGGGATCAAACTCATGTCACCATCAGGCTTGGGAGCAGGTGCTTTGATCCACAGAGCCAGGTTGAACATCCTGTGTTTCTTATTTGAGACAGGATGTTACTATGTACCTCTGGCTATCCTGGAACTCACTGTGTAGACCAGGTTGGCTTCAAACTTAAGAGATTTGCCTGCCTCGGTCTCCTTAGTGCTGGGTAGGATTAAAAGCGTGCACCTTTAATCCTGTGCTTCTTCAAGTGGGGAAGATTCCACCTCTCTTGGCAAAGGATCAAAGCTTCCTTTACCAATGTAGGTTAAACATTAGGCACTAATCCCCATCACCTATTAATCCTATCATTTTAAAAACCAAAAGCATGCAGAGGAATGGCTTAGCATTTAAACATGTTGAATACTTGAGATGTTCCCTAGGATACTCTCCCCATCTACTCCTCGCCCTGCTTACCATAGGTCCCAAACTCAGTAGGGCTTGCACCTGGATAGAAGCCTGGGGCTCCTGGCTGCACGGGGTACTGCTGTGTTGGGACAACATATGTGGAACGCCCCTGATGGGGGTTGGGGAAGAAAAGAGGAAAAAGGAGATGAGAAAAGCTACAAACACCACACATCAGACTCTGAAGTAAGGTAAGCCAATCCTAGGCAATGACCAGAAGTCTCACCCCTATAAGAAGAATGGATCTAGAAGGCCAGGTAGGAAAAGGTGGAGAATGAAGCACTAGGTAATCTGGCTTCCAGCCCCAGCCTCACCTGTCCAGGGATATAGTAGGCTCCTTGGGAGGCTGAGTAGGAGATCTGGGAAGGGATCATCATTACTTGGGATCCAGCAGGGTAGACATGGGGAGCTGGGCCAGGACGGGCAGGGGCTGCACTCTGCACTCGGGAGGCTGCACTGCTAGGGGGCTGGGCCCGGCTAGGGTAGAAGTGCTATTAGGAAGAAGGAAAGCAGGTGGGGTCAAGATGAGGGAATGAACAGCAAAATCAGCATTCCACAATGTCCATACAGTCTTAAGAGTACAGCAGGCTTTAGAGCATGGCTACCAATCCTTTCCAAGACCCACTTGACCAACTAACTGATGGCTAAGTGACCTCCTGTACTAACACTTGCCTTCAAACTTAGATGAAAACTTTGTATCCTGTACTGTCACTGCCATGCACACTCAGTCACCTCCAGACTATCCCTCCTCAGAGGCTCCTAACTAATATCAAGATACATCATGCCTAAGTAAGGCCCTTTTGGGCACCATACTCCGGAACATGCACTATCCCATCTCAAGTACTGAGGCTAACTGCTACACGCAACAGTCCCCCAGTTCTGAGAGACCTGCTTGCCAACAGCTGACCTCTAACATGCAGTGTTTGGACTCAAACTCGTAAACGGCAAACAAGGCACCCACCCTGAACATCCCAATCTGTGTCTAGCTATGGACTAGGGTGGAGGATGGGTGACAGCAAAGAGGTGGCTCAGGATTAGGAAAGGAGTATTACCTGCAGAGACCTGAATCCTCCCTGAGAGCACATGGGAACAGGAAAGACCACAATTATCCCCAAGGTGATGGACTGGGGTTAGGGGAGTGGAGTGGATAGGAAAAGAATCCTTCCATTTGGGAAGAACTTGGAGAACACAAAAAATAAAAACCATAGCTGGAAGGTTTATCTCATCACAGTTAACAGAGAAAGGGGAGGAGAAGAGGAGCAGAGTAATGGCAACCTCCTAGTGAAACAGGAAAGAGCTGGCAGCAGGGCCCACAGCACGGTCTCCGGTTCTCAAGGGCACAAAGACCCCAGTGAGGCCACTCTCACAATCTACAAACTGCACAAAGGGTCAGCCACCTAAGCAACTAACAGCACGAAAGAACTCAGAGCAACTGTCAGGAAATTGGAGGCTAAATATACAGGGTCCATAGCTTCCACACTGGCCCCAAACCAGCAGCTCACTTTCCCAGCTCCCACCCAACGCCCTTCTCTAGCCACAGCCCCTCACCTGGCGGGGCTGAGAAGGCGTGTTCATTTGTGTCGCTTGAGGCGTGCTAAACACCACCGGTGCAGCCTGCCCCGGGGGAAACGCTGGCTGAAGGGGAGAGACCAGAGTTCAGGAAGAGGGGAAGCCTGGGTGGGGCCTAAACCCAAGCTGGTGAAATACGGGGCACAGACCTGCAGCAACAGCCTCAGCAATCCACAAGCTCCCTCCCTGTGACAGCCCCAGGGACAGCCAGGGGCCCTATCTCAATTTGGCAGCAGCCTGCTGCACTTTGCCCTAACACAGATGGGGGTGGGAAAACTGCGAGCTGCATGACCTCCACCCCACCGGAGTACTGTTCATTTAGCCTTGATTACCTGTGGGAGTCCAGGGGACCTGGCGGGTGGGGGGCCTGTGGGCTGAGGAGCTTTGTTCATTTCATTTGGTGCCACATCAGGGTCCCCCCAGCACCTGTTGGAAAGATCAGAGCTCAGAACGAGGAAAGGACCCAAGCTTATGGCAAATAGGCTGGGGGAAAGGTTGTATCAAGACCTAGGGCCAACATAGATTAAGGGAGGTGCCAAGTGAGTGCAGAAACAGAAAACATATAGCCTGTGGACCCCACCAACACACCGCATCACCCTGACCCCACCCCTGCCTGCTCAAACAGCCCCCTCACTCACCCCCTCGGTTAAGAATAAGTCCACAGTGCGGCCTACAGGTTCTGGGCATCCGAAGGCCTGGGGTTGGGAGGTGAGGGGTATCAACCTGGCTCCACGGGGCCCAAGACCAACCAGACCGGAAATTCCAGGTCTCGCTGGCACCAGGCTCCCGGATCACAAATGAAGCCGGCTGCTCCGGCCGTGATATCCCCAACCCCCACCCGGGGACACCGGGTTCGGAGCCTGCCGCGGGGCACTCTCGCGGGGCCGGAGAGGCCTGAGGCCGCCCGGGAACACAAGCCAGGAAGGGCGCGAGTCCGGCCGCACCAGCGGGGCAGACGGCGACCGCCGCAAAGCCGGCTCGTGGCAGGCGAGGGTCGGCCGCCGGGCGGGGCTGGGGGCTCCTCCCTGCCCGCCGCCGCCGCCTCCTAGCTCTGCGCAACGCGGCCAGTGCCAAAGAACAACGTGTCACTTCCCGGCGGCCGCCCGGGCCCTGCAGGGGGAGGGGGCGACGGGTCTGCGCCGCGCAGCCTGCGCCGGGCCGCGGCCCAGGCCGGGCGGAGGTGGCTGTCTCGCCGCCACCCCAGCGCCCTCCTCGCCCGGGCCCTGCTCCCCACCCCCACCCGGGCCCGGCCCGGCACACGTGGGCCGGGGATCGGCCTGGCGAGTAGGGCCTGGGCGCGGGCTCGGGGCTGGGGCACCGGGGCGTCGGCGCAGGGTGGCGGGCCCCGGCCCGGATGGCGGCGGATGCGGGGGGAGGGGTGGGGGGCCGGGTCGGGCCCGGACATGGCGGCTTTACCTTCAGTCTCCTTCAGTCCGCGCGGCCGAGCCCCACGCAGCCGCACAGACGTAGTCCACAACCATTTCCGGCTCCCCGCACAGATCCCGCTCGGCGGCCACCGCTTCTCCGCAGGCGCAGCCAGCGCCCCACGTGACCGGCGCAGAGGGCGGAGTTGCGCTGGCGATGGGGAAACACATGGGATTTGCTCCGCCCCGTCACGTGACACCCACTGCCCGCCCCCGTGTCCCCTCCCGAACTTTGGAACTCCCAGGCCGACCCCCTCTGAGGCTCTGGCGGTTCTTTAGTTCATTCATACTTTGCGCAAACATTTATTGAGCGCGTGAGAGCTAAGTGAAGTGCCGGGCTGGAGCTGAGAGTGCTGAATCTAAGGCAGTTCTGCCCTAGTAAATGGCACACTACAAATTATGCCGTCTCTGAAAATGCTATAGATTTGATCTTTGATAGACCTATTAACAAAGGAAATTAAATGTTGCATCAAAAGAACTGACGCAATCTAACTAAAGAAGCAATTTTGCATTCGCTATTTAAAAAAATCAGTCGCAGGGCTGGAGAGTTGGCTCAGCAGTTAAGAGCACTTACTGCTGTTCCAGAGGTCCTGAGTTCAATTCCCAGCTTCCACGTGGTGGCTCACAACCATCTGTAATAGTATTGGATGCCCTCTTTCCGTTGTGTTTGAGGACAGCTACAGTGTACTCATATACATAAAAAAAAAATCTTAAAAACAACAACAAAAACAAATCAATCCCTCCTAGGGAAAGGCAAAAGTCAAACATGAAAACTTTGGGGAATTTGGGAAATTTCACCTGGTGGTGGTGAACCACACCTTTAATCTCAGCAGAGACAGGTAGATCTCTGAGTTCAAGGCCAGCCTGATCTACAAAGCAAGCTCCAGAACAGCCAAGGATACAGAGGAACCCCATCTTGAAGATTCCTGAAATCGTTCAATGGTTAGAGCACTTTTTATTGGCTGCTCTTCAAGAGGATCTGGGTTCAATTCCTATCACTCTTAAGGCAACTCATGACTGTGCTTAACTCTGATTCGTTAGAATTCTGCCGTCTTTGGAGCCTCACATATGCATGTGGCACACAGACATATGAAAGCAAAACATTCATACACATAAAATAAATATTTAAATTTTAAAAATAGGAAAATTTGAACTGGGTGGTAGTGGTCCACGTCTTTAATCCCAATACTCCAGGGGCAAAGGCAGGAGGATCTCTGTGAGTTAAAGGCTAGCCTAGTGTATAGAGCTAGTTCAGGACAGCTAGGGCTACACAGAGAAAGCCTGTCTCAAAAAACCAAAAAAATAAAATAATTTAAAAAAAAATACACGATGGTTGAAAGCTGAGACCTGAGCTAGGCTGATTTCAAATGTTCCTTTAAAAAAAAAATTAGGTTTTTCAAGACTGGGTTTCTCTGTGTAGCCCTGGCTGTCCTAGAACTCACCCTGTAGACCAGTCTGGCTTCAAACTCAGAAATCCACCTGCCTCTGCCTCCCAAGTGCTGGAATTAAAGGCGTGCCACCACTGCCCAGTTTTTTTTTTTTAAAGAGAACACCACTCCACCATATTTTTTTAGAATCAAAGTTGCACTCTGATTATGCACACTTTTAATCTCAGCATTCTAGAGACAGAGGCAGGCAGATCTCCAAGTTCCAGGCCATCCTAGCTACAAAATGAGTTGCAGCTTCTCAGGACAACATGGTGAGACACTGTCTCAAACCAAAACGTACTCTATTGAACTGAACATTTAGTCAGGTAGCAGAGCCTTTCCCACTGGTCTCTCTTCCTCTCACATGCTACCTCCTGGTATACATTATATCTCAGAACTGGTGACCTAAGTGAGGGTGGCAATACAGTAAACTTCATCACTACGCTACCAAAAAAGCAAGGCTACAGGAGTGACAAACTCAGGCACAAGAATCCTCTAGACAGCTGGAGTCCTCAGTGGTCAAGTACTTTTCCAGTATTTGTGAGACCTTGGGTTCAATATGCAGTAACAGAAAACAACCAGCCAAACAAAACCACTGTAATCTGTAGCTGGGGAGACAGCTCAGTTATAAACTGAGTCTAAGCCTGTCACATGATGGTACCCACCTTTAGTCCAGCACTTGAGAAGCACAGGCAGGCTCTTATGAGTTCAAGGACAACTGGTCTACAAATACAAAGAGTTCCAGGATATCCAGTGCTAATCAAAGAAACACTTTAAGAGAAAGGAAAGAAAGAAGAGAATGAATGAATTAATTAATCTAATTTTGAATCTGCTCCCCAAGACCCCACATTAAAAGCTGGCCAGGACTTGTAATTCCAGCGTCAAGAAGGCCGAGAGAAGACAAGATCCCCAGGGATTTGCAAACCAGCCAATCTACCTGAATCAGGTGCACTGCATATTTATGAGAGATTTGTCTCAAAAAGGAAAGGTTGTTTTCCCCCAGGAAAACACCAATTGACCTCTGGGCCTCTGCATGCACACATATGAATGTACAACTCCCTAACACAAATATCTGTGGACACACACACAGGGAAGGAGGGCATTAGGAAACTAAATTATCACTCTAAAGACCTGAGCAACAGTTTTGAAGAAATAAAAATGAAATATACACTTGTGGAATGAACCAAGGTAAAACTGCAGAGTATTTTGTGACTTTTTGCTGTATTGAATGAGTCCTGTCACATAGGCCTCTGTTTGCTGCTGGCTTTTTTCCTAAACAAACTAGCAAATAAAAATCAATTGCTATGTACCTGATAACTCTCTCAGTTCATTAACCAGAGACTGCTCTTGAACTTCTTAAAAAATAAAATACTTCCTATAAAACATTCACATCCTAACACCCCCCCACACACACACATATTCCCAGAATGACCATCATTGGTCCTTAATCAGTAATCACCCCCCAACTTTACCCCAAATATGTTGTTATTCACTGTGGTGGTTTTGAAATGAGAAGAGCTTCATAGGCTCATATATTTGAGTACTTGGTCCCAGTTCCAGAAAATAAAAAATTCTCTTCATGCCGGGCAGTGGTTGCACACGCCTTTAGTCCCAGCACTTGGGAGGCAGAGGCAGGAGATTTCTGAGTTTGAGGCCAGGCTGGTCTACAGAGTGAGTTCCAGGACAGGCAGGGCTATACAGAGAAACCCTGTCTTCAAAAACCAAAAACCAAAAAAAAAAAAAAGAACAAAAAATCCTCTTCAGGACTTCAGGGGTTACCAGAAATATACATGGAGCACATACAAATACATGCAGGCAAAACAATCACACAAGAACAACAAAATAAACATTTAACAAAATTAATTAATTCCTTCTGATCTTATGTAAAACCAAAAGCGAGGGCTAGTGAGATGACTCAGTGTATAATGCTTACCCATGCAAACCTAGAGACCTGAGGTTGACCTGGAACCAACATGGTAATAAATTTTGTAAAGCCCACCAAACTTTCTTCTCCCCTTCACCTCCCAATTCTGCTCGAGTTCTGGCTACATTTCCTATTCCTGATCAGCTGGCTTCACCCAGAGCTTCATCCAGACAGATAGATGGTTTACTTACCTACTCTCATCCAGCAGTCCTCAGGGAGAACTCTTAGCACAACTCTTTTAGACCTGACTTGAGCCTGAATTTTTGAGACAGGGTTTCTCTATGTTGTCCTGGCTGTCCTGGAATTCATTCTGAAGAGCAAGGTAGCCTTGAACTCAGAGATTTATCTGCTTCTGCCTTCCCAGTGTTGGAATTAAAAGCATGAACCACTCCCACCCAGCCTGAGCCTGAATTTCTGGCTTAATCTCCTTCTCCACCTTTCCCTGGACTCTATATACTTAGCCAAGCAAAATTAAGCATGGTTTCTGGAAACAAATAGTTTTCCCTTCCCATTTGCTTCTCCTACTCCAAGCCACATCCTACCTTCTTTACTTCTACATGTCCATCTTTCTCCTACTCCCAGACTCCCTGCCCAATCCAGGAATTTAGGCACTTTTTTTTTGTTTTGCGGGGAGGTATTATTGGGTACTGAACCTAGGGCCTTGTGCATTCAAAGGCAAATACTCCATTGAGCTATATCCTCAGTCTTTTGGGTTTTTTTGGTTTTTTGTTTTGCTGCTGGGGGCGGGGGGGTGGGGTTCCTCTATGTAGCCTTAG
Organism: Grammomys surdaster; assembly: GCF_004785775.1. Lineage (NCBI taxonomy): Eukaryota > Metazoa > Chordata > Mammalia > Rodentia > Muridae > Grammomys > Grammomys surdaster. The sequence goes on from NW_021605519.1 coordinate 184,552, forward strand.
CTGTCCTAGGACTGACTCATTATGTAGATAAAACTGGCCTTGAACTCAAGAGACCTGCTTGCATCTGCCTCCCAGTGTTGGAATTAAAGCTGTGTGCCACCTCCGGCTCTTTTTTTTTTTTTTGCTTTTGAGACAAGACCTCACTATGTTGTCCAGGGTGGTTTTAAACTCACTGTGTAGCCCAGTGTGCCTTTGAATTCACAAGCCAGCAATGAACCTTCTATTAGACTCACAAGTAGCTGAGGTTACAGGCCCATAGCACCTGACTCTGGCTTTAGGCCATCTCCGTGGTACCAAGTACCTCCGTTCACATTCCAGCACAACACTGATCACAACACAAAATTGTTTTCTTGTGACTTTTTTGTTGCATAATTCAGGGGATGGGGACAAGATCTCATCTTGTAGACTAGGCTCACTTTGTGTTTTTTTTTTTTTTTTTTTTTAAGATTTATTTATTTATTTTATTTATGAGTACACTGTAGCTGTCTTCAGACACACCAGAAGAGGGCATCGAATCTCATTACGGATGGTTGTGAGCCACCATGTGGTTGCTGGGATTTGAACTCAGGACCTCTGGAAGAGCAGTCAGTGCTCTTAACCGCTGAGCCATCTCTCCAGCCCCGTGTTTTTTTTTTGTTTGTTTGTTTGTTTGTTTTTTGAGACAGAGTTTCTCTGTATAGCCTGGGCTGTTCTGGAACTCACTCTGTAGATCAGGCTGGCCTCGAACTCAGAAATCCACCTGCCTCTGCCTCCCAAGTGCTGGGATCAAAGGCGTGGGCCACCACTGCCCCAAGTAGGCTCAATTTGAAATCTTAGAAATCCTTATGCCTCAGCTCTCTGAGTGCTGGGATTACAATTATAAACCTGGTTTATGCTTATTTAAAACACTTTGAGACAGGGTTTCTCTGTGTAGCCCTGGCTGTCCTGGAACTCACTCTGTAGACCAGGCTGGCCTCGAACTCAAAAATCCACCTGTCTCTGCCTCCCAAGTGCTGGGTTTAAAGGCATGTGCCACCACTGCCCGGCTAACAGTGCTTATGCTTATTTAAAACACTTTTAATTACATTTATTTTGTGTGTGTCTGTGTGTGGTGGTGTAAGGGGAAATGCATTACATGTGAGGCTCAGCAGACAACTGCTAATAGTTGATTCTCTATCATACACGTCTAGATAATGGTAAGCTGAGGTCATCAAGTTTGATTAAGTGGTTTTACTTACTGAACCAGCTTGCAGGTCCTGGTTTTTGTTTTCTTGAGACAAGAGTCTCTTATAGCTCAGACTGATCTCAAATTCAGCATGTAGGCAAGGATGACTGCTTCTATGTAACACATCACCCAATTTATGCAATGCTGAGGATTGAACCCAGGGCTCCGAGCATGCAAGAAAAGCACTCTACAACTAGATACACCACTAGCACCCCACATCAACCCCAACACCCCTTTTTTGAGACAAGGTCCCAGAATGCAAATATGCAATCAGGCTGGTCCGGAAAGCACAGAGGTCAGTCTATTTTTGCCTCCCAGTGCCCTAACTTATTGCTACATCTAGAAATCAGGTAAGGCACTTAATTAGATCACTATTAGACAATACCAGAGGTTCTTTTAGACAGCAGTTATATTGAAGGGGCACAACAGGCTTACTGCTATGTATGGCTTAAACCCTTCATACATAGGACCAAGTGAGAGCAAGGTGACGGATCACTGAGGAGATCCAAAGTTGCTGTTTCTTCCTCAGCTAAGATCCTGAGTTACAGGAATGATGGGAGATGGCTCGGTGGTTCAAAGTACTGGTTGCTCTTCCAGACGACCTGGGTCTGATTCCCTAAACCCAGAGCAGTTTATAACCTCTGTAAATCTAGTTCCGGGAGACTTGACAACTTCTGACCACTATACACACACATCCAGACAAAACATCCACACACAAAATTTAAAAAAAAAAAAAAATCAAGTGTTGTCATGCAGACCTTTAATTGCAGTACTCAAGAGACGCAGACAATCTCTGTGAGTTTGAGCCTGGTCTACATAGGAAGTTCCAGGACAGGGCTATAGAGATGCTACCAAAATACAAAAACCAAACCAAAACAAAACAAAAACGCTACACACACATACCAAGGAGGACACGTTTTAAATCCTAGAGACCTATTACCATAGTGACTAAGGGTATGACATACTCCAGATCCCAATCATAGTCGCTACCTCTCATGTGACAATAAGCAAGTTACTAACCTCTTCCAAAAATTATACTCACTTCTGAAACTGCAGCAGTCTTAGAAACACAAACAAGTTATTCTTCCAGCATTTACAGCATTTACTTAGTAGCAGACAGTATTCAGAGGCTAACTCAAGGTTAAATGCTGGATAAACATTACATATGATTTTTTGGTAGGACCATGTGCTATTTCCACTGCTAGACATACACCCATCTACAGGACACCAGGCTCCAGAGTAGTGGATAGTAGTGGATTTACACTTGTACTAGCCACACCCAGAATGAGTGCTGCCCTCAGGAACCAGTACTTTTCCAGGAGTAGGTTGCTCCTCATTCCTGTCACTCTGAGGCCAAAGTCAAGCAGAGATACTAACATGACCAGATCTCTCAAGAAGTAGCCTCCTAGCCAGGCGGTGGTGGTGCACGCCTTTAATCCCAGCACTTGGGAGGCAGAGGCAGGCGGATTTCTGAGTTCAAGAGTTCGAGGCTAGCCTGGTCTACAGAGTGAGTTCCAGGACAGCCAGGACTACACAGAGAAACCCTGTCTCGGAAAAAAAACAAAACAAAACAAAACAAAACAAAAGAAGTAGCCTCATAAGAGGAGCTCTCAGGACACGTATCAAGTTAGAAAGGAGTGGGGCTTCATGTTCTTGGGCATCTTTAGCCAAGGTCAGAAGATGAGCTTGGAGTACACAGAGTTGATATGCACAATGGGGCTGGAGAGATGACTCAGCAACCACATGTTGGCTTACAACCATCTGTAATGGGGTCTGATGCTCTCTTCTGGTGTTTTAAAGAGAGTGAGTATACGCACATACATTAAATAAATAAATCTTTAAAAAAAATTTTATGTACAAATATATAGAGAGTCTCTAGAAGATTCTTTGAAGCTGGGTGTGTGGTACATAGCCTATAATCTCAACATTCTGACGTGAAGGCAGAAGTATCAATTTCAAGGCCAGATTTAGATAGTAAAAGACCTTCAATATCAGCAGGGCAGTTGTGGTGCATGAGTTTAATCCCAGCACTTGGGAGGCAGAAGCAGGCAGATCTGAGGCCAGACTGGCCCACAGAGTGATTTCCAGGACAGCCAGGGCTATAAACCTGCCTCAAAAAAACGAAAAACAAACAAACAAAAAAAAGACAAAAAAACCCAAACCAAACCAAAAAAAAAAAACACCCACCAACCAATTAAAAAAAAAAACAAAAAACAAAAAAACAAAAAACCTTTAATCGAAGCACTTGCACACAGAGGCAGGCAATTCCCTTGAGTTTGAGCCCAGAATTGTCTACACATAGGAAAATGGGTCAGCAGATGAGAACACTTCCAGAAGACCAATTCCCAGCACCCACATGGCAGCTCATAGCTGTCTGTGACTTCAGTTTCAGGGCATCTGACACCATCACACAGACATACATGCAGGCAAAACACCAACGCACATAAAATAAGAATAAATAAATCATTTTTAAAAATCCAGTAAATCGCCAGGCGGTGGTGGCGCACGCCTTTAATCCCACTTGGGAGGCAGAGACAGGTGGATTTCTGAGTTCGAGGCCAGCCTGGTCTACCGAGTGAGTTCCAGGACAGCCAGTGCTACCCAGAGAAAAACTGAAAAAAAAAAAAAAAAAAAAAATCCACTAAATCTTTCAACTTCTTAGGGACTTCAGTGAGCTTAGTCTCTTTTAGGCTAAGTGTTACTCTGAACAATGCTTTCTCACAGACCATGACACCCAGTAAACAGACAGAGACCTTGGGGATAAAGGTCTTTATTCAACAAAGTTATCTTACTCAGTAACAAAACAACAGGAGGCAACAATTCCCCCAAAGATCTGGAACAGTATCCACCCCTGGCAGCAGGCAGTGCAGCATGCTAAAAAAAAATCAGCTACAGCCAGGGTCTCTAGTAGCCACTTTTTCAAAGGTCATAGTTGGGGTTCTTCCGAAGAATAACAAAACCTTCCAGAATGGGGGTAACAGGAAGAAACTCCTCAGTGGCCAATTCTGCCCGTTCCCCATGGGCCAACAACACTGGAGTTGTATGAGTCTGGAAGCCCGTGATCGTTTTAGGCTTCCCAGCCTGGCCTACCACATCCACTGCCTGTGGGATAAAAAAAAAAAAAATGAAATAAAGGATTCCAGAAACGGGAGAAGCAATCCACAGTCCCCATCACTGCCCACACCAGTTTGTGAAATAGGATTATGTAGACATTGTCCAAGTTCTTTGTCATACCCCAAGCCCTCCCTTTTAAACTACCCAATTCCTCACCTGACCCACACGAACAGAAACTGGCAATGGTCGTAACTCCTCATCAAATGTAACCAGCATCCGAGGCTGCATAGCGGCCACCAGCCCATACAGTACATAGTGAGATTTGCCTAGAATGACTAAGGGAAGAGAGCACAAACACAAGTTGTAGACAATGAGCCAAGCCTGGCCTGAACTTTAGGAATCGATCGCAGCCCTGACCCACTAAACTATTAACTAAGACCAAACTTTGTTCCTTGCACACCCCAGTACTAACCCAAGATGCCTCTACCATTCTTTGCTCACATCCCTAAGACCTGAAAATCACTTTTCCTAGTCATATAGGAGTAAATTCATCTTGAAATCTTTTGGGGCAGATCAAAAGTGAGAAATTAAGGTTTCATGAGGCCTCCCACAAGCCCAATAAACCTTGAAAAGTTAACTTGGGGTTTTGATCCTAAATCGCAAAGGTGACCCTAGTCGGGGCAAATCACAGCACAATGTGCACTATGTACTGTTTCTGACAGGAACTCACTGTTTCGAACATCCAGGAAAGAAACAAGCACAGTGAGCAGTCCTGCCACAGCTACTTGACTCATGAGCTGCCGATCACTGTGGTAGGGGCAGAGGGTCAGTGTGCCCTTCCCTAAATGCGTCAGGCCCTGCAAAACAAAACAAAACAAACAAAAGACAGAAGTGTTAATAAACGAGAAGTCATATCTGAGGAGACATGTTCCTTCTCAGGCAAACAAAAATCCCACAACCCAGTCACATCTTCTCTCTTAGGCTCTCCCCTACAACATCATAGATATTGCTGCTGCCACACCTGAAAAAAGGAATCCTCTATTCTTTACCTGTGCCAAGCGCACCATGAAGAGGTTATTGGGATCCTTGGCATGATATTGAGCTAACTGGCGCAACATTGCAGCCAGACGGGCATTATTGGTACCTAGAAATAGGAAACATTACAGAAGCTTAGAAAAAGAACCTTGAATCTTCTAGTCTGTTCAAAAGCTTTTTCTAGTACTTACCACTGCCCACCATGCCCATAGCAAAGATGGAGTTATAAGAAACTTCTGGATCAGCATCATGAGAGAATTTGCTTAGAGTATCCAGGATGTTGAGTCGTGGATTTGAAACGGAGATCAGTGCCAGTGCTAAAGGTACAGCCCGACGGAGGGTAGGCTCCCCATATCTCAGCTGGTGATAAAAAGAAATAAAATAGCATGGGAAAAGAGGGAGAAACAAGCTCAGACAGAGATCATTCACAGGGTAAAACTGCCTGCTGTGCAACCATGAGGCCACCTGCAGACCTAGTGTTCCTAGGAGGAAACAGGAGATGGAAGATCTCTGAAAGCTCTGGGACCAGCTAGTCTGGTGTGCTCAGGAGAAATGTAAGAGAGTCTGGTGGTCTGAACAGAACTAGGCCCATAAGGCTTGGTTATTAGGGACTGGCATTATTTGAAAAGGATTTTGAGGTATGGCCTTGTTGAAGGAAGTGTGTCAACTAGGGGTAGAGTTTGGAGTTTCAGAAGCCCAACCCAGGACTACTATCTCTCTGCCTGCTGTGCACAGATCTGGATGCAGAACTCTTAGCCGTCTTAGTTCTCAACCTTTGGGTCACGATCCTTTCTAGGGGTTGAACAACCCTTTCATAGGGGTTCCCTAAGGCCATCAGAAAATGTAATTCAGAATAGTAGCAAAATTTCAGTAATGAAGTAGCAATGAAAATCATTTTACAGTTGGGGGTCACCACAGTATGAGAAACTGTACGAAAGAGTCACAGCAGTAGGAAGGTTGAGAACCGCTGCTCTAGCACTGTGTCTGCCTGCATGCCACCATACTGACAATGGGCTGAACCTCTGAACTGTAAGCAAGTCCCAATTACATGTTTCCTTCATAAGAGTTGCCTTGGTCATGGTGTTTCTTCACAGCAATAGAGTGCTGACTAAGACAGAGACCCTGTCTCAGAGAAGGTGGAAGGTGAAGACACCCCTATACATTTATGCACAAGCATATATGGCAAATAAAAGCCACCAAAACCAGAATTAGCCAGGGCTAAGGTGTAGCGTGGTGGTGAATCACTCCTAGATATGCATGAGTCTCTAGGTTTAACCCCCAGCACCCATTACCACCATGTTCTAGTCTACCCTGGGCTACTCACCAAGTGACCAAAAGTTCGCAATGCCATCTCTGCACCAATCTCTTCCCCCATAGCAATAAGTGCAATCCCCAGAACAGCTACACCCTGCAATTCAAGAGGCACAAGAACAGAGTAAGCTCCAGGAACAAAAACCAAGTCACTCAAGGCTCATCTAAGAAGAGCTATCCTGCAGGAAACACCTTGTCCCTCACCGACAAAAGTCAGTCCTGCTATTCTGACTTGCGGCAGTACCCAGGGGAGGAGCAGAGGCCAAAAACAAAGCTCCACTCTGTTCTGCCTCTCATATCTATCTATATGCTATCTTCTTCCGAGTGCCGCTGCCCCTACCTGATGTGCTCCCATGTCAGCAGGAGCTTCCTTTTTGTCCTTGTCCTTCTTTTCCTTCTTGTCTTTGTCTTCTTCTTTTTCCTTAGAGTCAAAGTGCTCACTACAGATGTGGAGGAGCTGCTGAACCTTCAGCACATTCCCCGAGCCTGCAGTGGGGCAGTGAGAGTGAGGAAAGAAAATGAGAAGGCATCAAGAAAAAACTTACTTTGTAAATACAAGAAGCCTCAAAAACTCTAAAGAGAAGAAAGAACCTGAAAAGAAAAGGACCAAGAGAGAAGTGGAGTTGCTGGATAGTAAGGCACAGACCTGCATAGGCACATACATCCACCAGAGTATTGGCAAAACTGCGGAATGGCTCTGACACAACCTCCAGGGCAGCCAGGATCGCCTCAATAGCTTCACCCTTCCCTACAGGAGATTCAAAAGTCAAAGGATACTGGCTTGTATCCAGCTCAGTCTGATATTTAAACCCTCCAATTGTATCCAATTCTGTCAGCCCTTTGATAAACATTTTCTCACCCAAGTGATTGAGGCCCAGGCCAAGAGGAAGCCAACGAGCATAGGTGTCCTTGAGCTCAGTCTCAGATTTCTCCATGATGGTCTGCAGGATGGTGGAAGTGACATCCCCATTGCAAGACCCCACTGCTATCATTCCACAAGCTAGAGCTGTCACACCTGCTACCTAGAAATAAGAAAGTCAACATTAAACATAGTAACATTTTCCTTTGTCTTTGTTTGAGACAGGATCTCTCTATGTAGTCTAGATTACTCTGGAAATCAGAGATCTGCCTGCCTTTCCCTCTGGGTACTGGATTCAAAGTGTGTGCCACCATACCCAACCATAGTAAGATATTAAAATGCTTACTTCATTCAAAAACCTAACTCTTCTGATGCACTGTAAATTATACTTCCTAACAGACAATTAATCTCTGTAGAATTAGTGAGTACTTAATATGTCAAGCACTGTGCTGACCCACTTGCATACTCTTTTAAAGTGTTATTATATTTACTCATTTGGCATGTACATACACATGTAAGGGTAAAGGACTCTGTCCTGCCAGCATGTCATCAGGCTTATTGCAACCTCAACAGCCCTAGCTTTACATGCTCCTAAATGGTCCTCAAACCTCCACAAAATAGGTGATGGGAAAAGTCAAGCCTAAAGAGACTGAGTTACTTATTCAGTATCTTCTGCTTGTAAATGGAAACCCAAGATTTGAACTTGGGTACTTTTACTCTAAAATCTCTGCTTTTGGCAACTACACAGTATTTATCACTAAAATGACTCTGCATAAGCAAGAAAACTTAAGGTTAGCTAATGACCAAAGGTCAGAATCATTGCTGTGGCTTCTATCTAGAATGCCCCCGAACCATGCATAAGATGACCTGGACCTCTTACACACGTAAAATGGTAGCATTCTTGTGAATCTTGGGAAGTGGTGGAAACTAAGAGGTGGACCCATTAGGAAGCCTTTAAAAACATGAGAGGAGTTACCTTGAAGGGGACAGTGGGAAAGAAGGGAGGGGAATACTGGCACCCTGGCTACTCCCCCTGTTCACTTCCTTCCTGGCTGCTAAGGTGGTGAGTTTGTGTTCCTCCATGATGTGCTGCTCTCAGCCCTCACTTCCATCGGTTTCCTCCTTACAGTCTAAGTGGCTGCACTGGGGTTTCAGAGACTAGAACTCAGAGTAGTACAACACCAAGCTTCAGTCTGTCTCCCTAGCCCCTTTTCTTTGGTGAGTGACGGGGAAGGGTAGAGTAAAAGGATTATTCTGTAGCCTAGGCTACAACTCATGGACATCTTCTTGCCTCAGTCCCCCAAGCACTGAGCTTACAGACATGAGCTATCACACACAGCTTGCACTTCTAAGAGATTTTACTGAGGTGTCCCAGAAGCCCAACACATCATCCCTACTTTTTCCATTAAACATCAACAACTCACCTCCATGCTGGACTTGGAGTCTCCCATTACAGGTAGCAGCAGTGTTAGAACATCTTCCCGATTAGAGCCAGCATAAGCCAAACCTAGCCTAAAAAGTCAGGAGATAAAGTCCCCAACATATACTCAGGGACACAGCAAGGAAGAACAAAAACAGAACTGGTCACTAACACATTCACCAGGGGCCAGATTACTCAACGGCACATGACAGTCTTTGGCAATATCTTCTCCAGAGTTTATAAGACAGGTATTAACAAAAAGAGAAGCAGTCTCAGAAAAATAAGAATTTAAAAATAAATAAATATATAAGCAAACAGGGCAGTGGTGTCCATCTTTAATCCCAGCACTTGGGAGATGGAGGCAGGCCAATCTCTGAAGTCTAGGTCAGCCTGGTCTACAGAGTGAGTTCTAGAACAGCTGGGGCTACCCAGAAAAAAACTTGTCTCAGAAAAAGCAAAATCAACAAACAGAGAAAGAGCAGCAGGAAGCCTTACCCAAAGATGGAGCCGAGTCTCATGGTATTGCTGTTATGGAGAACATAGTCTGAAAGCAGTGCCAGAGCAGGATCACACTCATTCCGGACCCCAGAGTTCACAATACCACAGGCAAGGAGAGCTCCTGACTGCAAAGAGCAAGCAGACTCTTTAGGCTATCTACTCTCTAACTATCAAAGTACATCATGGGCCTTTCTGTGGCACTGTACCTAGAATGAAAAACTGGGCATGTCTCATGTGGTGGTTTGAAAGAAAATGGTCCCCATAAGCTCATATATTTGAATTCTTGGTTTCTACTTTGTAGTACTGTTCTGCATAGGATCAGGAGGTACAGCCTTATTGGAGGAGGTATGTCACTAGGGGAGGGCTTTGAGGTTTCAAAAGCTACACCAGGTCCAGTCTCTGTCTCTATCTCCAACTTGCAGAAGTGAGCTCTCAGCTTTTGCTCCAGCACCATGCCTGCCTGCTGCCATGTTCCCCAACATGATGGTCATGGACTACCCTCTGAAACTGTAAAGAAGCCCCAACTAAACTGTCTCTGTTTAAGTTGCCCTGCCATGGTGTCTCTTCCCAGCAACTGAAAGTAACTAAGACAGCTCATTAATAAAAAGGAGGTACCAGAGCATGAGGAGAAAATGTCCCTGATGAATAAGCTTTGGCAAGACTAACCTTGATGTAGTCCTCAGAAGAGTAGAGATACTTGTCAATCTGGGTGAGGCCACCATCCACATCCCACAGCAGAATCATGCCAAGGGACGCAGCAGCACTTAACATCCCTGTGACAAGGAAGACTATCAGCTTTAGAAGGGTCCACCCCAAAGACACTTATACAGGGCTCCTCTGGAAACTGTACTGTGGATTCCTCTCAGGTAACATCTGACTATATGACAAACAAACAAATAAAAAAGAAAAAAACTATACCATGGTCCTTGTTCTTGTAAAGCCATTTGTTGCCATCATCAGTCAGCAGTTTATCTTGACCAAAGGCTGCATTCACAAAGCCATTCACAAAAGAGGAGGCTAGGTTCATTCGTGCAGAATCCACTTGAGAGCCACTGCCACCAAACCCTGTACACGGTGAGGAAAGGCAGTTAGCATAGAACATGAAAGGAACACAGCGTGATACAAAGTCTCTGATTTAAAAAAAAAAAAATTTTTTTTTTTTTTTTTTTTTTTTAAAAGACAGTGTTTCTCTGTGTAGCCCTGGCCTGGCTACACTAGAACTTGCTTTGTAGACCAGGCTGGCTTCAAATTTAAAGATCTACACTTCTCTGCCTCTCCCAAGTGCTGGGATCAAAGGGGTGTGCCTCCACCATCCAGGTCAGTCTCTGACTTTAAGTTAGACCCTTAATCTATGTCTCCCAACAGTGACCTGGACACGGAGTTCATAAGAATTTGAAGTGCTTTAGCAATGGGTTATCTAAGCTGTTATTCCCAATACGACTGGAACAATGTCCACTCAGAGCTACTCACTGTTATTCTCTAGGTGGGTTTTGTAGATGTCATCAGGCACCTTGGGCTCCATGATATCCAGCTGAAGAGAAGCCAGAGGGTCACAACTGCTTCCCCAGTATTCCCCTAGCTGTCCCTTCTGCTCTCCCACCGAATAGCAACTTTAACCAGGGAGTCTATTGAAAGGTATTGGTCAGAGAGACAGAATTACAGATAGAACTTCAAACAAAACCCTTCAGGGCCAAGAGGAGACCCTCACCTCCCGAGCTAAGGCCAGGAAGTTGCTGTTGAGCTGGACATTGGACATGATTTCTGTGAGGTCTTCATACTCCTCCACATCTTCACTCAGCTCCAGGAACACTCCGTGCCGACCCAGCATGAATGCCATCTGCTTCTGGACCACCCTGGGGGGAAAGTAAGCACACCTGCTCACTCTCAGCCACCATGGGACAGAAATGTCTCCATGGTCTCATCTAAGTCTCTAATTTTCACACAAAGCACATACGCAGACTCGTCTCTCCCTTTGCCAATTTCTCTACATACACATCCTTGCAGGAGGTGAAAATGTCTTCTACCAGTTCCATGTCATTGAGCATCAGTGCCAATCTCAGAGCTTCAGGGAAACGGTTAAACTTTCGGAACACACCCAAGGCACAACGCAGAAGGGCAGAGTTCTCAGGTTCTGGTACATAATTCACACAACTACAAAATCAAAGGTAGTACAATTTCAGAAAGTGCAATTCATTTAACTTACTTAAATCCATTCCCAAGTATATACACTGAATGCCTAATATAGGAAGGCAATGTACTACGTTCCAGGATTACTAAGGAAACACAAAGTTCCTGCCTTCAAGAAGCAACCCTAAGACCCCCTGGGAGACGAGTACTGAAGAGGGCAGGCCTGTAACCCTGCTCTCCTGTACTCACCTGGTGAGATAGAGGCAGACCTTGGAGTACGCATTCTCATCGATATCCTTCTCCAGCATATCTACCTGCTCAATTTCCATGAGCAGGTCACAAGCCTCGTGCTCTGCATTGTGAGCCATGTTGTAGGGGACAATCTCCTTCACCAAGGTAAGCAACGGCTCCCGCTGTGCTTTCTCTGCGTCATCCAGCTCTTGCCACTCCTTAGCCACTTCGCCTGCCAGATGTCTACAAACAGATACGCTCATTAGGGAAGCAGGTCCCTGGGAGTCAAGGAACTTAGTGTATGGGGAATTCAATACATTAAGTTTCCCAAATAGAATAATGCCCCCAAGTCCCTTCTCATTCCCAAAAAGAAAATGCCTTACCTGACATACTCATGACCCCACGATGCCAATTCTTCCTGGGAACCCACTAGCCGATACTTGAGGCACTCCCGCTCGCCACTCATGGTCATGGCCAAAACAGATATGATGTCCGCAGCAAAACACTATAAGGAAAACAGCATGTACCATTACAGAATCAAGATCACCGTCTGCAGAACTCATCAATAAAATCCACTATATACTAGTCTCTATAAGGAAAAGTTCCATGTAATCTAAGCTAAGTCTCACAAAAACAAAAACAAAAAAAAAAAACACACAAAAAAAAACAAATCCTAAAGTTGGCGTGGCTAGCTCCTTCTAAAGCTAACCTAAGAGAGACAAACAGTGGGAGAATCAAAGAAAGACGCTCTTGAGCTGTAATGTTAGGAGAGGATGCTTCTCATCACATCACATTCTCATTATATCATGTTGCCTAGTTTGTTTTTTTATTTATTTTTTATTTATTTATTTTATTTTTTTGGTTTTTCAAGACAGGGTTTCTCTGTGTAGCCCTGGCTGTCCTGGAACTCACTCTGTAGACCAAGCTGGCCTCGAACTCAGAAATCCACCTGCCTCTGCCTCCCAAGTGCTGGGATTAAAGGCGTGCATCACCACTGCCCAGCCCATATTGCCTAGTTTGGTCTCAACTTTCTAGACTTAAGAGGGCCTGAGTGGCTGGGATTAGCAGTATTCACCACACTCTGCATAAATTTTAATTGCAATAATAAACTACTAAAAGGTCTTAAGAAGAAGAAGAAGAAGCATCATCATCATCATCATCATCATCATCTAGGGGTCTGGAACACAGATCAACAGTTACAAAAACATGCTGCTCTTGCAGATGACCTGAATTCAGTTCCCAGTATCCACATGGGGGTTAGCAACAGCCTAATTCCTGTTCCAGAGGATATGTTCCCAGACTCTGGCCTGCACAGACACTACATACAGAGGATACGCATACATACAGGCAGGGAGGCAAGGCCATCATCCACATAAATATAAAAATAAATTTTAATATTTCATTTAAATTTATTTAAAAAACAAATTTTACTTTTATTATGTATTATTTATTTTTACAGTTTATTTTACTTAAATAATTATAAATTAAATGCTCTAGAAAGATGAGTGTAGCTGTAGTATGATAGAGAGATAAATGATATAGGAGACAGGGACAAAAGCAAAGCAATGAGGAGGCTACTCAAAATCCACTACAAATCGCCGGGCGGTGGTGGTGCACGCCTTGAATCCCAGCACTTGGGAGGCAGAGGCAGGCGGATTTCTGAGTTCGAGGCCAGCCTGGTCTACAGAGTGAGTTCCAGGACAGCCAGGGCTGCACAGAGAAACCCTGTCTCGAAAAACAAAAAAAACAAACAAACAAAGAAAACAACAACAAAAAAAAAACTACTACAAATGAAAGACTTCTGGTCGTGCTTGTACCAATTGGAAAAATGTGACTGAACTCTGGGTTTTTAGACATAAAAGGAATGAATGTACATGGGACAGAAGAGCGAGTAGGGACATTAAATATAAGCTTTAGAAAGAAAGCCAAGCATACTGGCTTATGCCTCCAGCACTCCGGAGAGAGGCAGGATAAAGTGTCATAAACTAAAACTCAGTCTAGGAGGCCACATAGCCAAGTCTGAAGGCAGCAAGAGTGGCTGGAGAGACAAGGCCAACACCTAAAGAGGACTTCCTCCATGCTCATGAAGATCAAAGAAAGCTCAAATCCTAGTACCTTTTAAGATGCAAGGCATCCAAAACCAGCTATAAACACCAAGGGTCTCTAGGCATGCATAGGCATGACACCTATGCGTATGCATACACTCACACATATACAGGTACATACGTACACACATATACAATATAACATTTTAAAATTAAGTTAGAAACATGTCATGAAAATCTCAAGGTATAACGAAGCAGAAACTTCTAAGGAACTGAGCATTTACAGGCATCCCACTTAGAGACTCAGTCTCATTATGAGGAACTTTCCAGCCAGGTGAGGCTCACTAGGTTTTCAGTGACTTACCATGGATCATATTTTCTAGTTAATCAACTGGACAGACCACTGCCATATTCTGAATTACCTTATTCTCCCCAGGAGCCATGTTCTCATAGATTTCCTTCAGTTTGCCATAGTGTGGTCGCAGAAATTTGAGAGGCTTGGGTACTGAAGTCATGGAAGTTGTAGAAGAACGAATTTGTCTTCTCAGTTCCTCCAGAGCTGGTCGGTATAGAGATGTATCCTTCTCCTGACAGGAGATGTTAGTGCTCAGACCAAAAGGAGTCACATTCTCCACATCACAACCCACACATACTTAACCAATGCTTTCCTCAAAGACATAACTGGCTCCTAGTCCATGATTCCTCAACTCCTGTAAATTACCTGAGACACATGACTCCATTTACATATCCTCTGTAACGCTTTTCCCTCAAATTTCATAATATCTAATATGTGGTATCTAATTGCTGCCTCAAAATGAAGTAAACAGCCAGGCAGTTGTAGCACACGCCTTTAATCCCAGCACTTGGGAGGCAGAGGCAGGCAGATTTCTGAGTACAAGGCTAGCCTGGTCTACAGAGTGACTTCCACGACAGCCAGGGTTGTACAGTGAAACCCTGTCTCAAAAAAAAAAAAAAAAAAAGAAATAAACAAATGAGAAACATCCAACTCTCTCTGAAGGAACACCATGACTCACCCCGAGTCGCTCCACGAGCATCTCCAGTTCATCTTGAAGCTGTTTGTCCTCCTCAGACTGGAGCGTTAGGGGAAGAAGCTCATTAAAAGAAAGAACCCAAATCATATTCTCCCACTCGCCCCGGAACAGGTGGGGAGTATGAATGTCTATGGGCAAGAGGTAGTGGGATAGGGAAGTAGCCTTGCTGAAAAGGCTGTCTACCTTCTCAACCAGGCAGGCTCTGCTTGGAAGCCATTCTAGAAAATAGTCAAAGACCCACGATGTGGTGGTGAAGGTCTCAGGCAGTGACAGTGTGTAATGGGGCGGGCAAGACATAAAGACAGGGTCGCCCCATTCTGAGTCTCCCGGGGGCGGTGGGCAGTACGGAGTCGGGCCCGAGGCCTTCAAGCCAGGAGTGACTCAGCCCAAGGCCTCCTCCTCGGGCTCCCCAGGCTGCGCCTCACCAGCTCTTGCTCTTTGTCTTTTTCTCCGGCATCCCTTCGCTCCTTGCCGCTCGACTTCTCGTCCGCGCCGCTGGGGGCTGTCGCAGAGGGTTGTTGGGACTGCACGGGTGTCTTGTCTCGTCCACCCTCCTCCATCTCCGCCACTACTGCCGGCCTGCTGCGCGCGCACCGGCTCGCACCGCCCTCCCCCTTTCCCAGATTGCCTTGCGCGTCGTCCTCCAGACCGGAAATGCCCGGAGGATCCCGAGTCCCGCCCTCTGAGGCAGGCCGGGAATACTATTCCGGCATCTAGCCCGAGCGACTGGTGTTGGGTTTGGGTGTCTCTGTGCTTGTGAGAGTGGTCTGACTGCGGGGAATGCCTAGCTCTCCGATCTCGTAGCTTCATCACAGCTCGATGCATGATACGATGAGAAGGTCATTCTGAAGACAGTGCGTCCATACATTTTCATGCTTGGTTTAGTCCTCTCTAGATTTCTATCAGCTCAAAACTCTTGAAGTCTTGACCGAGTCTGTGTGACTTCAGTGTAATTATGGCACTACCACTGTGGAATAGTAACCGCAAAACATTTCCTCCACGTGAAGATGAGTGATACTACCTGAAGTTTATTTATTAGCCCAGGCTAGCCTCGAACTTACTTTTTAGTAGAGAATAACTTTAACCTAATAGTCCTGTCTCTGCCTGGGGAGTTTTGGGATTACAGACATGAGCTGCTGCTGCTCGTTATTAAAACCTATCACTTGTGTATGCAGATCTTGGATTCTAGGCATAATCATCCAGTACCAATGACTTCTTCAACTTTTGGAGATTGGACTGCCTATAGCAGCTCTGCCTGTTCCGTCTTCACGATAGCCATACATTTTCATGCTTGCTTTAGTCCTCTAGGAAATTTCTACAAGTTTCTGTTTCTATCACAGATTTTGGAATACATACATACATACATACATACATACATACATACATACATCAGGCACATACTATATATGTAGTATATAAATGTATATATATATATATGTGTGTGTATGTATATATTCAACAGTCACATACCAATCAGTATGTTGGAGATGAATTGGAAATTGCGCCCTAAAACGGTTTATCAAAAAGCTGATGGCCGGGCGGTGGTGGCTTTTAGTCCCAGCACTTGGAAGGCAAAGGCAGGCGGATTTCTGATTTCTGAGTTCGAGGCCAGCCTGGTCTACAGACTGCGTTCCAGGACAGCCAGGACTATACAGAGAAACCCTGTCTCGAAAAAAAAAAAAAAAAAAAGCTGATGAGTCCAGATGAAGATTATATAAAAAGTTGTTGAGATACATTTCAAGTTATTTTGTAGGTATACATTGTTTTGGAATAAAAATTTGGAAAGATGGGAGAAGCTCAAACTTTAGAAACATAATATTAGGAACAAATTCTGCCATGTACCAGCTGTGTGGTTTCAGTAAGCTACCTAAACTCAGCCTGTTTTCTGCCTATGTGAAGTACAAAAAGTTTCTCTTGTAAGAACACTTAAAGAATGAAATGAGTCCATATGTAAAGGTGCCTAAACCAGGCATTGTGGCCCATACTTTCAATCCCAACATTTGGGATTAAATTAGGAGGCAAAGGCAGGTGGCTCTCTGTGATTTCAAGGCTAGCCTGGTCTCCATAGTGAGTTCTAAGCCAGCCAGGAACTACACAATGAGACCCTGTTGAAATTTTTAATAGTGTCTAACTTTTTACACCACTTGGGGTGATAATGCTCCCCTCATGAGCCAACAACTAACAAAAGCCTCAGTGCCAGGCATAGTAAACCTTCCTCAAAGTTGTTGGTCAGCGGAGTCCAAGAAACTCCTAAAACAATATAAGCTATTGCCATTGCCCTTTGTTGGCTACCAGAACTTGAAGGTAAGGCTTTGTTACTGAGGACACCAAACATTTCACTTAGAAGAAGTGAGTGGAACTGACCTGGAGGCCTCCTCCCTGAGGACTGGCTCTTATAATGTCTTAAGGTGCTCTGTGAGCTGCCAAGAAGAAGAGCAATCAACAGTCCTACCCAACCGTAAAGCTTATAAACCAGAATGACCAGCTCAGTGTAATATTCCCAAAGGGGCAATGATGGCACTTTTATTTTAAGGGTAACCAACAACCACCTAATTGGACTTGAATCCTCCTCAATAGGAGGGAATTCATGCTAAGTACAGTAAATCTAGCCAACTAGGATTGCTTTTAAAGCTACATAGTGAGATTGGATCAGTTGCTATTTTTTTATTATGATTTTTTTTTTTTTTTTGGTTTTTTGAGACAGGGTTTCTCTGTACAGGCCGGGCTGTCCTGGAACTCACTCTGTAGACCAGGCTGGCCTCGAACTCAGAAATCCACCTGCCTCTGCCTCCCAAGTGCTGGGATTAAAGGCGTGCACCACCACTGCCCGGCGATATTTTTCTAAAAGCCAAGTATTTTGTGGAAATTTTTACTATTAAATTTAGAAATGGCAGCAGACGATACATTCACTCTTTTATTACTGATACCCAGGTAGGGATTATATTATGGCCCTACCATTTATACATACGTACGTACGTACGTACATACATACATACATACATCATCCTACACATTTCACATTTCTGAATATTCTCCAAGTTGGTATTCCATCTGTAAGGAATGCCCTTCAGTTTTTAGTTGGTAAATTCTAGCATCCTTTGAGCTCCAGTTCGGTCTTACCTTCTAGGATACTTTTCCTTTCTTGCCTCTCAGGTTACGAATTTCTTTCCTAAGCTTGTGCTATACTTGACACATGTTTCTCCTGTCTCGTACTCTAAGATCCTGGAGGTCAAGGAACTGTATTTGATTAATCTTTGTGCCCCTAGCACCTGGTTAGTGCCTGGTTTGAGGCAGGCCTTAACAAACACATAACAAATGACTGAATGTCTTTGCATTGGTCCTTAGGTCATCTTTGTACATAAGAAGCCCAGAGCTACAAATTAGAAAGCTATCAAGATTCTCCACTGGAACGCCTTTAATCCAGCACTTGGGAGGCAGGGGCAGAGGCAGGTGGATTTCTGAGTTTGAGAGTTCGAGGCTAGCCTGGTCTACAGAATGAGTTCCAGGACAGCCAGGGCTACACAGAGAAACCCTGTCTCGAAAAACCAAAAAAAAAAAA
>NW_021605519.1:203046-257818 GCF_004785775.1 Grammomys surdaster
GTTTGTTGGTGGTTTGGGTGTTAAAACTTTTTTGTTCATGTAAATCTTGGGTTAAAAATCGAAACCGTGTCTAAAAAAACAAAAAAAAAAAAAAAAAAAAAAAAAGAAAAAAAAAGATTCTCCACTGGAGAACCATAATAGGCCCTTTGAGAGTGTGCTTATTTTTATAAAGTATTCTCTTCTAGCTTGATATTTCTAGAGTTTTACCAAGGGTAAGATCATGTTTCTTGGCAGACTTCCTTACTTTGGATGGGAATAAATTACCCAATGGGATAACACAAATGCCCTAGTATCGTTCATTTTCTCTTCTGCCTCAACACAACAATATATAACACAACTAATTCATCAACTTTGCAGGGCTGTTAAAGGTGAAGGTAACATACACTGAGGTCTATCTTGCCTTACTTTGAATACCAATCCCTGTGTAGTACTCCACAAAGAGGGTCTACCTGTTTTAACTCTGGGTCACTGCAACTATCTGCTTGTATGAGCGTCTGGGCTGGAAGACCTGTGTTCCATGGAAAAACACTTGTTGCTAGTAATGGTCCCACTCAGCATGGAGAATTTGACTGGCAGACAAATGCCTGCATTTGACTTAGGAGATTAACTGTTGGTGATTACGAGCCCCTGAGTCCCAAACATGTCTTTGGTACAGTCTGTTTTGTCTGATATTGAAGGACCTGGAATCTTTTTCCATTTTCCCCCACTCATAAAACAGAGATGGCGGCATTTCTTTCTGAGACAGAAAACTGCCTCAAGTTCTTATCTGTAGCTGAGGATAATCTTGAACTTCTGATCACTCTGCGTCCACATCATGCTGTTATTCTCAAATGAATGCATATCAAATAGACATCCTTGTAGAGTCAGCTGTCTTCTTCCACCTCTGTGTGGGTTCTGGGGCTCACACTCAGGTTAACCACTGGACCAGTTTGCTGGCCCACATTAGGGATCTTGTCTCATTATGTAGCCAAGTTGGCCATGAAATCACAAACAACCATGAGCCTCTGCCCCCCCTCAAGTACTGGGATTACAGGTACGTGATACTACTCTTGGCCTGATCCAGGTCTAAGGATGGTCCCTGCGATTAGGCATCAGGAAGGCAGAACTTTATAGAGCCAAGCATCTCACATGGTCAGTACACTCTAACATTACAATTCTTACCCACTGTCCAACAGACAACCTCCACACATTATTTATTAATATCTCTTTGAGTTCTGGAATTCGCGGAGCCCATCAATTCATTTTCCTCCAGTACGTGGATGAACCTAAGACCTCATTCATGCTAGGCAAGCAGTCTACCATTAAGCTACAGCCTTAGCCTTTTACATAATTTTAAGACAAGGTCTCACTAAGTTATTTAAATTGGCCTCTGACATATGATCCTCCTGCCTCTGCCTTCCAAATACATGGGATTAAAGGCCTGTATCATTATGCCTGGGTTGAATTTCCTTTTTGAAGTATTGAAGCTGAATGGTCTTAGAAACCATCTTACCCAACTCACTTATTTTACAGATTGCTGAGAAACCAAGACCTGAAGAGGGAATGAGCCTTGCCTATGTTATATGTTAGTGGACAACAAAAGCTGGCACCAGCACCAGTGCTCTAGACACCAAAGCTCTTCTTTGCCTAATACACTCTGCATCTACCCTGTGCTTACGCTTAGAGGTTCAGACCTGGCAGTGTGGCTAAGAGGTTCAAGACATCTTGTTTCCTTTGTTTGTAACGGCCTTCCCTTGTTAACCTGCTAGCACTTTCAGGTAACATGACATGGCCCCAGATGGGGACAGTCTGGTCCACTAAAAAACTGGGGCAAAACACAGATTATAGGCATAGCTAAAGGATCAGAGGCACCAGAGGCACTAGAAACAATTGTAGCAAGCCCTCACCTGATCCTTGCACACCTAACAAACTCACTCCTACTCCCACCTCCAGAAGCATCCATGTGATTGGAATCTTTCCACTGTTTTTCTGTCCTTCCTATTTTATAGATGAAGAAACTGAGGCTTATGGGGGCAGATAATAATCATCAGAGCCTCGGGTTCAAACCAGATTTCTTTGACTGCAGTAAAGTGGCTAGGGCTACATCATGGGAGCAGGGCACTATTAGAACACTGGGCCTGTAGGGACTGGATGAGCTTGTGAGGTTAGAAGTCAGTTAGCTGGGGGCTGGAGAGAGAGTTCAGTGGCTGCTCTACCTAAAGGATCTGGGTTCAATTCCCAGCGCCCACATGGAAGCTCACAACTGTCTGTAACTCCAGTTCCAGGGGATCTGACACCCCTACACAAACATAGATGCAGGCAAAACACCAATGTACATAAAATAAAATTAGATAAATTTTTTAAAAAGTGAAATAGCTGGAGTCATCAAAGGAAAGAAGACATTTTATCCACAGTGCCTGAGACACAAATAACTGGTGGCCAATATATCATTCAAATCAAAAGTAAATGTAAAGAACAATAAAGTTGGGTGTGATGGTGTACTCCCAGTAGTTTGGAGGCAGAGAGTTCAAAGCTAGCTTGATCTACATAGTGAGTTTCAGGCCACCAGGACTATTTACTGAGGCCCTGTCTCAAAAGCAACAACAAAAACAAACAAACAAACAAAACCAAGCTGACCTTACCCACTTACTCCCCAGCTTCGGTGACATGCTGGCCACAGAGGCAGTGGACAGCTGCAAACCCTTCCAGCTGTGATGCTTTGACCAGACAGACCTAACTGTGCTCCTCTCTCCACCTCTGTGTCCTTGGGCTTCAAATCTCAGCCCCCTATTTCTTCGAGTAAGTCAGTATGTAAATAATTACTAGTATATTGGAGCTGCTCAAATATTGGCAGGATGAGAGGCTGAATAAGGAAAAGAGAATTGAAGGAAGAGACAGGCTGACTGATAAGGATCTATTTATTAGTAATGAGCCCTATAAAAGCAAGACCACACCCTCCCAACCCTCTTCCCTGCAAAAATAAAGTCTTTCCTTTTTCTACTAGATCTGCTTTTCTGATTGGCCCAGGGACAATCAGTCATCCCTAAGGCTCACGCCTTGAGACACAGGGAACCAGCACCCACTGTACATACATAATTCTCCTCTCACCCAAGGGAGCCCTTGGTACTTCCACTTGTCTTCAGTTGGTCTGTCCTGGAGGGGAGCAGCAGTACTAGGAGGAGCATAAGGATCATAGGTGGGGGGCAGCCTGAGGGTGGGCTGAAGGGAGCTGAGCTCATCGTAGAGCACTGAGTATGACCTGGGGAGAGATGGGCATGCCCCAGGCATATCCTCTTGACCCCTCAAACTCCAAGCTTGGAGTCCAAACGAGATAGACTCATCACTGTGGGAACTGACACTTCTGCCTAGACTCCCTCCAGTGTGACACATGAAAGGATGTCACAGTGAATGGTGGAATCTCTGCTAGAGGCGCAAGCACCCCTAAAGCAGAGGCACAATGTGGTGGTGGTGGTGGGGTCTAGATTCATCTCACTTGTGGTGTGGAGAGACAACCATACCAGCTGATCTTCACTCTCTCCTTACTTGGAAGCCCCAGTCCCTGGCCACAGTTGCCCATTTCTTTCTCCACCCAGGTCTACCACACCTCACATAGCTGCCCTGGGTTCATGGGGGAGCCGACAGGGCAGCCGAAGTGCCGAAGGAAGTCTCGGGAGTTGGAGAGAGTACCCAGCACTCGGAAACGGGCAGGGCTGTGGGGGTCGGTCACCAGCCCCTCGTGAGAGCTCTCTGGTGTGCGGACCGAGCACCACACCTGCGGGCCAGGACAGACATGGGGACATATGGTGTCTAGTGTGGAGCTGAGCTAGGCCATAGCTTCAGCTGCAGCAGAGCCATCTTGGTCAGGAACCAACACTGCCCAGCTGGTGAGTTCAGGAGTTGTCAGGGACACTGCAGGAGGCTTGATCAGCTCCAAGGGAGGGGAACATGCCTCTTCAAACCCTTGAAGCCTTTAAAGAGCACCTGGACACTGCATAACCCAGCAAAAACCCAGCGTGGGTAGGGCTGTGGGGATAGGCTGAGTCCTTTAAGACGCCTTGCTGTGGTGTCGAGTAGTTGAAGAGGCCCAGTCTGGGTGCTAACTCTGCTACCCATTTTATTCCTGGGTAAGCCTTAACAAGTCATTGTGCATTCCCAAGCTATGGTTTCTTTCTCCACATTCCTCCATAGTGGAGCAATCATAGGAGGGAATGAACGCTTCTCCACATTCATTCCAATCAAGCCAATAGCCCTTCCCTTCCAAGGAAAATCCGATAGAAAATTTCCCTCTCCTCAAGGCTACCTTCATGGGCTCTGGACACCATGCTTTCTCTCAGTACACTTCCCTGATACCTTTCCTGTATGACCCCAACTTCTTCTAAAGGCATTCTCCCTTTGGAGGGAGTTCTCTCAAGGGGCCATACCTGAGCAAATCCCACGAAGAACAGCTGGTGATTGGTGAGCCCCACAGCAGGTAGCGGCTGCTCCTCCCCATGTTTCCTCAGCCATGCTTTGTAAGCCTGGGGGAATAATAGGTAGCAAGTCCACCAGCCCACGTCCCCAAGGACCCTTCTGCACAGTCTGGGGGACCTCGACCACTCACATTGTAAGCAGCCTTAAGACCCCCATTGTCGGCAATGTTTTCCCCCAGGGTTTGAAGTCCGTTGAGCCTCTCTCCATTGACGCGGTACTGGCTGTACTGTTCTTCCATGCAGGCTGTATGATTCTGGAAAGCCGTCAGTGACTCATTCTGCCACCAAGGACGCAGATTCCCTTCTTTGTCATACTCACGACCTGAGAAGAACTCATCTTTGCAACCAACCCACGGGTGGGGGAACAAAGACCCAAAACAACCCTAGTCTGAAGACACCAGGATCCCTAAGACTTGCTCCCAGTACCTCCATATACCTGTAGTGGTCACTGGAAACTCTAGAATGGGCCCCTACCTTGGTCATCAAAGGCATGTGTCAACTCATGGCCCATCACCACACCGATGCCTCCAAAGTTCAAGGCCCTAGTAGATAAGGAATCCTGAATAAGGACACACAGGACTATTTCCTGATTCCCCTCCAGCTCTTCTCCCAATTCACCCACATGGCCCTGGAACCCAAACCCTTCTGCCTCAGACACACTTTGGGTGGTTGTGAGCATAGAAGGGGGCCTGCAAGATGCCAGCAGGGAAGACGATTTCATTCTTGGTTGGAAGGTAGTAAGCATTCACAGTCTGAGGTGTCATGCTCCACCTAGGATAGGAAGAAGGAGGCTGAGGCTCCTCACTCTCCTTATGCTCCCCAGTCTGACAGCCCAGGCCTGCCCTGCCTGTCTCCTGCAAGGACCTTGAACCAACCCCTCCTCATCCCATCCCCTAAAGCCCTGGTCTACCTCTCTGGCTGCCCCACGCCTGCCCGTTCATTCTCACTGGTCTCGGCTGGGAGGTTTGCGGAGCTGGTCAGCCATCACCTTAGCTGAGAAGTTGTACAAATTCAACATGTTTTGGAAAAAAGAATCTTCAGAGACTTCATACTGCGGGAATAGTGGAAGGGAGAAAGCAAGTGAGAACATGCTGGGGAAGGGGAGAATCCCAGCAGGACCCTTCTGAGCAAGTTCTGTCTCCTCCACTGTAAGATGGATGAAAACAGCTAATTGACAGTATTTTAAAGGTACTTATGTTTCAAGGGCTGTTTTGTTGTTGCTTTTGTTTTGTTTTGAGACAGAGTCTCACTGTGTATCCCTGGTTAGCCTGGAACTTACTATGTAGACAAGGCCTTGAACTCAGAGTTCTGCTTCCTGAGTGCTGGGATTAAAATAGTGAGGCGCCACACTCACCTTTTAAAAAAAAAAAAAAAAACTTACATTCTTTTGTTCTTACAACCCTGTGAGGTAAGTTCTTTTTGTTTATTTCTTTTGTTTTTGTTTTCTAAGACTTTTTTTTTTTGTCTATTCCTGCTGTCCTGGAACTTCCTCTGTAGACCAGGCTGGCCATAAAATCAAAGATCCACCTGCCTCTACTTCCCAAATGCTGGGATTCCCAAGTGCACTACCACAGCCTAGCAAGGTGAGTACTAAAGTCCCATTTTACAGATGAAACTGAGGCCCAAAGATGTCCTGTCCAAGATTACACAGAAGTAGAAGCATGATCAACTCAGGCTGCACTTCAAACCCCGACCCTCATTAAAGCAATATTTTATTGCCAACTGGCCCACATCCAGCACAGTACCCATGCTTAGCAACTTAATTACTTGTATCTGCCTTCTCTCCTCAGTGCCTGAACTTCTATCCCTGACGCCAGGAGCAAGGCCAGAGCCCAGGGCCCTGAAGGTTAGTACTGTGAACAAAGGTACTCACCCCGTCATAAACATCATCCAGCTCTTTGGGCTCCAGGATGAAATCAGGGAAACCAATCATATCATAGATGGCATCCGCCTGAAGAGACCAAGGTAAGGGTTTCCCTCCTAAGCTCCCAGCAAAACTCAATGGGCTGTCGCCACCTCAAGATGGCGCCCCCGACACAGCCATGGCTCACTTTCTCCTTGGCTGCCAGCCGGGTCTTCTTGTCCATCCAAACCAAGTCTCCCAGGGTCTCCTCAAAAGCAGAGCGGATTTCACTGATCATCCCCTCGGCCTGCAGGGGAGGGGAGAGTCACAAGTCAGCCTCCTCTCCACTTACTGCCTCTTCACTCCCCATTCACCCCTAGGTTCCGTCCTGGTCTATCCAGGGCTCATGGATTATGAAGAGTCCTGAAGAAAGCCTGCCCAGCAGGGAGGGTGAGACCACCACAGGTGACATTATTGTTATTGTGGGTGGCATTTTTCTAAGTAATTAAGTAAACATCTGAATTGGCTGTTGGGTAAATTAATATAATATCTTCAAGTACTGCATTGTTCTTTATCTGGTTGTGAAGAAGATGCATGAACAGAATGAACAGTTGAAAACTGAGACCTCATCATTGGAAATCTCACCACACAGCTATCTTCCTTAACAGTCTGACTCTTCCTAGTGCTTTTCCTACCCCAGAAATTCAGACAAAATATGGAACTGTGTTATGCAATGTGTATATATTTTTGCAATCTACTTTTGTTCTGCTTTAAAATGTATCAGTAGGCCAGGTATGGGAGGCAGAGGCAGAAGCAGAAGCAGAAGAGTCATCACAACTTGGAGGCCAACATGGTCTACAACAGCAAGTACCAAGCTAACCTCAGCTCAGGGTTGGGTTTTTTGCTTGTGGGTAACAAACTTGTCAAAAATGTTAAAGGGCTCCAGATGCAATAATGTCATTTCCAACTTCTCTTTTAATCAAAAAATAAAAAAATAAAAATAAAATAAAAATAAAGCCAGATAGTTGTTTAATTTAAAAAATAAATTCTAGGTATCAGAAAGCTGAGGCAAGTTTTAGCCTGGAATTCATAGTAAATTCCAGGCCAACTGAACCATTTAAAAATGTGAGATTGTTAAAATTTTTTAAAGAAATAACTAATTTATCTTCAATTTAAATCCTATTATTTATTTTTCCTTTACTGCATAAATGGACATGTCAAGTCTCCCATAAATATCTAATATTTAATATTATTATTACCTATTGTTATCTATTAGTATTATTTTTGGTTTGCTTTGCTTTAGGTTTTTTGTTTGTTTGTTTGTTTGCTTATTTGCTTGTTTGTTTTTCAAGATAGGGTTTCTCTATGTGGCCCTAGCTGTTCTAGACTCACTTTGTAGACCAGGCTGGCTTCAAATTCACAGAGATTTGCCTGCCTCTGCCTCTCAAGGGCTAGAACTAAAGGCATGTGCCACCACACCTGGAAATTTTTTATAATTATAGGTAATACAAACCTAGTATAAGACTTTCTAAAATTACAGAAAACTGTAAGGAGCCCAACACCTCATGATCCCTCCACCCAATCTGCTGTTTAGCGAATTCCCTTCCCAATTGCTCTATGTATACACATAAATGACCAGCAGGTTTTTAAACAAATCAAAGGGTAGTTTTAGAAGCCTGAAGACTCACGATTTCCTTGCTTTGTCGGTCAAATGTGGCCTTCACAAAGAGCGAGCCCAGAGCGAAGCCAAGGGCATCATCTGTATTGGACATGCAGGTCTGCCACCTTGGGGTGCAGGACTGTAAAGAAACAAGGAGCAGGGTTCCAGAGATAGCAAGGTCTGACGGCCTCTCTCCCTTTCTGGGGCTAAGTCTCAGAGAGCTGGACAACAGCTTGGCCTAGCCTTAAGGAGCCATTTCTGCTTCAGATTCCAGAGATGTGTAAGGCAGTATCTCAAACTGCACTGGCCTCAGAAGCAAAGTTTCAATAGAAAGAGCTAGGTAAGCCACCTACTCCATTCCCTGTTCCTACTCCTGTTATTGTCCTAATAGCCCTACTTGACTTCAGACGTTTCTATCATCATCATCATCATCATTATTATGTTTACTTATTGAGGGGGGGGCACTCCGAAGTCAACCAAAAAGAGCTGTCATGTGGGACTTGGAGCTTGAACTCAGGTTATCAGGCTTGGTGGCAAGTGCCTCAGCTGTTCTAAGCTATCTTTTTTTTTTTTTTTTTTGTTTGGTTTTTCGAGACAGGGTTTCTCTGTGTAGCTCTGGCTGTCCTGGAACTCACTCTGTAGACCAGGCTAGCCTCAAACTCTTGAACTCAGAAATCCGCCTGCCTCTGCCTCCCAAGTGCTGGGATTAAAGGCATGCACCACCACCGCCTGTCCTATTCTAAGCCATCTTGCTGGCCCAAGATTAGCCATTTCTTTGCTCAGTTCTACAGTTCAGACTTCTATGCAATCAGTTCACTATACCTGAAACCTGGGTATCATCTCATTACCTCCCTTCCAATTCAGTCTCTCACTCTTTCTACTAGCTCAGCCTCATTGTCTCCTGTGTAATCTGTCACCATTTTTCCTGTTCTACAAAACTCATCACTCGGCAAACTCAGATTTCTTCACACATCTGCCAAGTTCCCTCATGGATATCCTGTGCCCACTTAACCAAACTCAGTCTGCTGCCCTGCTCTCAAACTCCTACTAGAACCCTGCAAACACACGGAGCTCCCCTGGGCCTCTGTGAACGTGCATGTGTGTTCTTATGCCTGAAATGCTCTTCTCCCCTGCTTTCTATGGCCTCCCCCACTTTGTTCCCCACATTGAGTGTACTGTCCCAACTTCTGCTTTATAACATAAAGGTTTTTCACTCCTTGTGAACAATTAACACCCTCAAAATATATGCATCTGCTTGTAGTTTTATTCCCCGTGCTTACTGAGGCCTCTTGAAATGAACAGCACTTGATCGTCTTCATCTTCCTCATCAAAGCTGTATGCTGTATATACCACATGCTGACATTAATTCAAACTAGCCTTGAGTGTTATTCATGTTTTACTGATCAGGAAATGGAGAGCCAGAGGAACTTGCTCACATACCCAAGGTGCCATAGGCCAAAATACAAAGGAACTAAGATTGGAAATCATGAGGGCTTGATTCCAAACTTTGTGTTTCATACCATGAGGAAACTGTTCCTGACACACTCAAGCAAGCAAGGAAAGGGAAAAAATTGTGGCTGCCCTGCTGTCATTTTCCCTAAAGGGAAAATGTGGGCAGGTATCCCCAGCTAGATTTAGTCAGAAAGGAAGCAGAGCCAAACAGCCCACCTTCTTGGTACCATAGAGGGTCTCCAGCAGCTTCTCCTGTGCAGTCTCAAAGCGCTGGTCAAGGCTTGAGGTCATCTTCTGCACCAGGTTCCAAATTAGGTAATTGTTCAGGATGCTATTTCCATATCAGAAATTAAGGAAAGACATGTGGGGAGCCCCTTCCCCTCCCCAGCCAGTCCCCAGGAACATGCAAGCTATGGATGTCCTGAGAGGTGTAGGAAAGTGGTCCTGAAGGCTCTTATTCTGGGGTGTAAGTCAGCTTGGAACAAGATAAGGGACTAGAGGTCACAAATGGACACCCTGACACTCTTCCCAGAGGAAGGGTCCACAGACATTTTAATCTGAAGTTTGGAAGATCCATGGTCTTATCACTCAATCTGTGTGCCAAGTCACTGTGGTTGGTCCTTCCAGAGATCTCCAGAGCCTTGAGCCCCCTCCACTCCCAATACCTTTTCCCTACTCCCATTCCCCAGTCACACCTTGGTTCTGTACGGTTGATGAGCTCGGACACCTGTTGTAAATACTCAGTCCCATATACCACCACAGGCTCAGAGTCACCCAACTCAAGTGGCGACAACAAGAAAGAAAGGAACTCCAACCAGTCCATGGAGGGTGCTAGAGTCTGAAAGCAGAAAGTCTTCAGGCTTCCCTGCCTTCTCACTGGGCTCCCAACAGACTCTTTCCCCCACTGATTTGCTATAGTCCAGGCATCTTTCCCATTGCCATAGCAACAGTTACTGGCTGTTTGGGGACCCCTTTCTGCAATAAATTCTTTTGCAAGGCTGAATGCCCTGCAGTCTGGAAGCCTAACCACTTATTATACAAGGAAAGCTACTATGTGTGATATTCAGCTTGGGCACAGAAATTCAAATATTTTCATGCCAGTTGATAAAACACCACTTCCCCAACACATCCCACATACCTGGCCTCTCCCTAGAATCTCCTTTTCTCTAGTCTTTCCATAATTCAACACCAAAAGGGCTAGCACAGGAGGGCACTAGGAGATACTTCTGATTATTTCGTAGATAGCTGATCTATTTGGTTTTTCCCTTGCTTGCTTGCTTACAGATATCTTCCTGCTTCAGTCTCCCAAGTACTAGGGTTACAGGTGTTAACCACTGTGCCTGGCTAAATATTTTAATGACAATCTTTTCATGTAGTCCCAGGCAACAAGAAAAAAACACTAACCGGTGGCCTTGAGAGGGGTGGCTTAAAATGTTTATCATTTTTCTTTCCAGGATAGTGACACACACCTGGAAGTGTATAGAAGCAGCAAACAGGGAGAGGACTGGTTGTCTCAGGAAGATAGGGACACTGGGTAGTCTTAGTCTTTATCAAGGACTGCCCTCTCCTAATGTCTCCAGCCCCTGCCTACCCCACCTGCAGCTCTGAGATGCTCATCTTGTGATAGATTTTCTCCTCATCACGCCGCTGGTCCTGGGGCACGGTGATGTTAGCCAGTTGTATCTCCAGCTCCAGAACCTGCTGCATCTGCTCCCGGATGGAGGCTGGCTGTCCACCCAGCAGCAGCCCCAGCTCCACCATGTAGTCCAGGTAGGCAGTGAGAACCTGTGAAAGCCCCAGTCATCCTCAAAGCGAGCGACAAGTTCTGCCTAAGGATGAGGTCTGCTCGGGCCCTCACCTCTTCCCACCATTTTGGCTTGATGTACCTTATGGAAATCTTAGCGACTGTTTACTTTCTGACCCATTGCTGACCACCGTCTGCCTAATTTACTTAATTACCTGTGCATTTATCATCTATTTCCCCTATGTGGATGCTGTTCCAATTATGTCAGCTGTTTACCACTGAATCCAAAGAGCCCGGATCATGGCCAAGTACAGAACTGGTCCCCTGTAAATATTTATCCAATGGATGGACTCCCATAGTGCTTTGCTTTCTTGTTTTCTAATGCCCTTTTAATTGCCCCAGTCCATCAGGGGCCATGTGGTTTTATTTGAACACCTGAGTAGATCCTGTAAAGAATCCACCCCCTTCAAGTCCCTTCTTCAAGTTTCTCATCCTAGCAGGTCTCATGTGCTTTCCTCTATCCTCCCAAGGGACAGGAAAGCACAGAAAAATAATATTTATACTGAACACTATGCATCCACTGATCAGATGTCTAAGGGATTTACATATAATGTATCTTGCCCCCACAGTAACACAGCAACTCCATAAAACCCATTTTAATCATGGTAGCACACCCTTTTAATCCCAGCACTTGGGAGGCAGAGGCAGGAGATCTCTGTGAACTGGAGGCCAGCCTGATCTACAGAATGAGTTCCAAGACAGCCACAACTACACAGAGAAACCAAAACAAAAACAAAAAAACGAACAAAAATCCATATTACTTCCAAGTTTCCTAGAGGAAACAAGCTTGAGAACATGAGGTTTGACTGGGTCAGAATGTGGGGGCCTGAGTACCACCTGGGTCCAGTACAAGCTAAGGTCACCTCAGTCCGGTCTGGTACCATCAGGACAAGGTCATCTGCTTTGTTCACCACTGGAATCTTGGGTTCAAGTCCAGTTCAAGTATTTGTTGAGGAAAGGGAGAAACCACGTGGATAGATGGTCAGCTCTGTTCAGCAGCCACCTCTGTGGCCCTTCTCCCCTCTTTTGAAGACAACTTTCCCCCCCCACACACTCTTTGTCACTGCTAGTTGGAAGAGTAGCAGCCTATGCCCCATCCTAGCTCCTAAGGGGAGACAGTTAACTGAGGACTCCAGACACACATTCTCACCCTACTTCCTTATCCTCAGCTTGAGACATACCCCTGAGATGTCCGTGAACCCTCTGCTTTCATAGTTTTCATCCTAACTCAGCCACTGCACTATGTCTTCCCCTATATTATGGAGAGATGCTTCCTGCCTAAGGAAACCAATAACACAATGAGAATCAAACCTAGGGCCTTTCCCAAAGCAACATGGTTCTTCCCTGCATTCTTCTGCGCATGCACATGCACACACACACATAAACACACAAGCACATGTGTAAGCATGGTCTGCCACTCCTGTGGGGTGAGAAGACAGCTCTGGAGAGTTGGTTCTCTCATGACACCCTGTGGGATCTTGGAGTCAAACTCAGCTCATAAGGCCTTTTGACTAGCCTACCTACCAGGCCATCTCTCCAGGGACCCATTTCCCTCTTTTGGGATAAAGCCTAAACTTAGCAGTTATGGTATATAGTCTTAGCACTCATGAGGCTGGAGCAATAAAGCTACTAAACTCCAAGAGTTAGGGCCAGCCTGGGATACACAGTAAGACCCTGTCTCAAAAACAAACAAACAAACAAATAAATAAATTCTACATTAGACCTATATACCTGTCCAGAAGGACTGGGCCACCTTCTCCTATTTCATTTCTTCTCTTTTTCAATCTGTCAACAGGCCGCTCACCTTCCTTCCTCAGAGCTTGTCAGGAGTGCTTCCTCTGTGGGTCTCTCTTCATCAGTTTCAGCCTACCCTCGCCCTCATTCAGCTCCTTGCATTTGGACTCAAATTGGGAACCTCAAGTTTCTCCTCTGTGATTGTCTGAACAACTGTGAATCACAATGCTTCATACTCTCTCCACCACTGAGAGAATAGCAGCAGCGTTCACGCTTGCCAGGAGGAGGGTTTGGCTAAGAAGTTCAGGAAATGTTCAGGAAGGAACAACCAGGACTCTCCAGTTGGTCTACTCTACTTCCACAGCCCTTCCCACCTAAGCATCTCCTTTTCCTGTCTCCCACGCCTTCATCTCCATTTTCAGGAGATGTGCCCTTGAGCTTCTGGCTCATCTCCAGCACTCCTCCAGCCTCCACAGCTGCATCCTGACCTCTCGTCCATGAGAGATTCTCACACACTGCCTATCTATTCCAAGGAGGAGCGTAGGCTTGTACCCCACCCCTCAAACCTCTGCCTCTGTCTGTAAAAAAAACAAACAAGGAATCAGCAACACTCATCAATTACAACAAACAGGATTGCTGAATATGAAACACAGGCCTGGTGTCAAAGTCACTCCTTGTCCTGTGACATCACACTGCCTCCTGGTCCCCAAGTTTTCCAGTCTGGTTCTTCTACACATAGCACCCCTAAGGCCCACCCCTTTTCACCACGACTCAGCCTTATAGCTTTGATCACCTCTCTCCTCTTCTAACATCCAATAACTAGCAAGCTACGATTCAGCTTGTTAGATCTTGTAAATTCAACTTCTTTTCTTTTTTGTTTTTTTTTGTTTGTTTGTTTTTGTTTTTCGAGACAGGGTTTCTCTGTATAGCCCTGGCTGTCCTGGAACTCACTCTGTAGACCAGGCTGGCCTCGAACTCAGAAATCCGCCTGCCTCTGCCTCCCAAGTGCTGGGATTAAAGGCGTGCGCCACCACTACCTGGCTGTAACCTCACCTTCTTAACACTCACCTTCGCAACTTCCTTGCCTGGACTCTTAGATCTAAGATCCAGGCACTGTGGAGATTCTTGTCTCCAGGTTCTCTTCCCTGCATCTTCTCCTTACCTCCAGACAAACTGGCTTCCCAAGGCACTGCTAACAACCTCTCCAGCCCTGCTCTGGAAGCTGGGGGTAACTCTTTAGGGACTGCAGAATAAAGCTTTGAAGCATTCAAAACCTTCCCTATAACCAGCCAATGACCACCTTCTAGTTTTCCGTGTGCTCAGGAGCACATCTTGCCAAAGCACACTTCTTGTTACATTCCAAGCACATTTTAGCCTTTCTGGTTTCAGCTTTTTGCTCAACACGTCATCTCTGTAGAGAATGCCCTCTTTGGCTCCCTGGACCCTTCCTTTCTCATGGTCCAAACACACCAAGCTTTTTTCCTTTTCAACACTTGCTTAACCTGTCTCTACATAGGATGAACTCTGTTGATCTCTGTTGTGGTCTTTATTATTATTATTATTATTATTATTATTATTATTTTATTACTTTATTTATTTATTCATTCAGTCTTTCACGCGCGCATGTGCACGTGTGTGTGTGTGTGTGTGTGTGTGTGTGTGTGTGTATGTTTGCATGAGTGTAGAGGTCAAAGGAATCTTGCAGGAGACAGTTCTCTTGTTCCATCACGTGCGTCTTATGGATTGAATACAGGTCAACAGGCTTGACAGCAAGTGTCTTTTTTACCTGCTGAGCCACGGTGCTGGCCCAGATCTTTGCTTTTATAGGGCCCAACTCAAACCTGATCTCCTAAGGAAATCCCTAGATGCCTGCATTTCACTAGAGTCTCAAACACCTTTTGAAATTTTTTCTCAGATACCTAGATCCACAGACTTTCTGTGACAGTGACTCTGAAACTCATATCTCAGATTTTTTTCCACTGCATCTGGCATACAGTAGGTACTCATGAAAGTCTTCCCAGGGCTGGGGATGTAGCTCAATAGTAGAATACTTGCCTAGCATATGTGAGGCACTGGGTTTGATTCTCCACACCACAAAAATAAAGAAAAAAGATTTCCTGTTAGAATAATAGGAAGAAAGGAAGGAGGGAGAAGGAGGAGGGTGAGGAGGAAGAGGAGGAGAAAGAGGAAAAAGAGGAAGAGGAGGAGGAAGAAAGAATAGACAGCTTGCTAGGCAGCACAGTGGGCTCACCTTCTTCATCCTGACCCTAGGCAAAAAGTAAAGTATTATAGGGATTAGCCAGCTCAGCAGGAACGGGATAAGGTACTAGGATGTGCCTTACTTTCTCATTGGCAGTTCTATTTAGGTAGTAATCTCGAGAGGGCAGAAAAAGTCCAGACTGGTCCACCTGCAAGAGCAAGCCATAAAGGTTAGTCTCCCTCCTACTTTGAACCGGAGACTCTTGTGCATGGGGTTGGGGGGTGTTCAGCATGTCTGTCATAGGAGAGGGGAATCCTGGTTTGACAGTTTCCATGAGTCCCTTCCCTTTTCCCAGCCAGGCACCTGGATGATATTGCTGTTAGAACTCTTAGAATCAGCACTGACGTAGACGGTGAAGAATGGGGTGGCTCTATAGGTCCCCGCTACTGCCTTTAGCACTTCCATGAAGTTGTCTTCATCCCAAGGCCCTGTGATGTTCCAACCACCAATCTGAGTAGAGATCATAAGTGCAGTCTCTAGTACAGGGATAATCAAAGCTTCCTTGTCCCTCCTCCTCTTGCCCACGGCCCACCCAGTGCTCCTGCCTTGTCAATGAGGTCTTGAAGTGGCTTGGCTCCTAGTTTCTCAATGCGCTCCAACTGTAGGCAGGAGAGGTAGAAACGCCGTGTCTTCCGCTCAGCATCACTGCTGGAATTGAAAGTGGTATTTTCTGCAATAAATAGAATACAGGATAGGATCCAGGGTGCAGTTACATTAACTGCTGCCAGAGAACCTCACTCCTTCACTCCTCTCCTGGCCCACTTATATATGTGTGTATTTTGTGGGACTGAAGATTGAATTTAGGACCTTTCACACGCTAAACAAGCACTCTCCCACTGAGCCATATACCCACTCTTCTTCTTCTTTTGGTAAAGTTGAAAATAGGGTCTTAATAAGTTGGCCACACTTGTTTCGATCTTCCAACCTCCTGCCTCATACTCCTGAATAGTTGAAATTATCAGCATACATTAACAGCTAGCCCTTTCAGAGGAAGTCTCACTGTATAGCCTGGGTTTGGCCTAGAACTTACTACTTAGACCAGGCTAGCTGCAAACTCATAGAGATTGACCTATTTCTGCCTCCCTACTGAGTGCTGAGATTTTGAAATAGGGTCTCACTATGTAGCTCTGGCAGTCTTGAAACTCACTCTGTAGACCAGGCTGGTTTAGAATTTATAGAGATCCATCTGTCTCTATCTCCTGTGCTGGGGTTAAAGGTGTGCACCACTCAGGAAGACTGAAAGAGCAAACTGGCTTTCCATCCTCTGTTTGTAGAGACCCTCAAAGAAGCCCATGCTATTCTACCCCAGCTAGCCCAGCTCCAGTCACTAAGCCTTCCTGCTGTCTGCATACCCTCCCTGAAGAGCTTCACAGAATGATCCACCTAGTTCTGCACTTGTGGATATTTACTGAGTAGCCATTAAGTGCTAAGACCATGTGTTAGATAGGAAGCTTTTGATTGGCATAGCATGCTTGACAGCCTTCGCTCCTCACCTAGTAGGTGCTTCAGTATGGCCTGGTTCTGGTCCCAGAGGCTGTTGAAGGTATTCCAGCGAGAACGTCCATTGGGTAGAGGATTTCTTCGAATCCAGCCTCCACAGGAGAACTGGTAAAAGTCCTGACAGGGGCTGACCCCACGGTCTAGAGACTCTAGGATTTTTCCAGCCACTCGAATACAGGCTTCTGTGATACAGGTGCTATGGGCTGGGTCTGTGGCAGGAGACATGGTGGAAGGTAGGAGACTGTCAATCGGGTGGAAGAGGCAAAACCTTTTGAGAAGCCCATGACAGCAGGAAGTTGG
The DNA here is from genome assembly GCF_004785775.1 of Grammomys surdaster. Classification (NCBI taxonomy): domain Eukaryota; kingdom Metazoa; phylum Chordata; class Mammalia; order Rodentia; family Muridae; genus Grammomys; species Grammomys surdaster. Next base: position 220,048 of record NW_021605519.1, read on the forward strand.
AAAGGCTAGCCCCAAAAAGAAAAATATTGAGAGGCCTTTCAGTTTTTGGCCCCCCTAGTTATGAGGGCTGCCAACAGGTGTGAACCCACCTACCTCTGTGGTACTGGACCCACAGAGCCACGAGGCAGCCCAAAAGAAGGGCAGCCAACACTAGAATGAGGCCTGCCAAGACCAGCTCCAAATGTGTATGTGAACCAAAGACTTGTCTTGTCCTCTTCTGGAATCCCACCTGGGGAACACAGGACAGGAGCAGTTGAGCTGCATCGCAGGGACCCAAGATCGCAGAAGTCCTCCCAGAAAGTAAAGATATGAAGAAGGTACAGCCGGTTTCTAGAGTCATGGAGCAAATAGCTAGTGGGGTTAACGTCAGGGCCCAAGAGCAAAGAGGCAGGTGGAGCCTGTTTTGTGCAACGTCATGGTTTTGAGATGCCTCACTATAGTCCTGGCGCAGAGGCCAGAGATGGAGTGGAAACTGGGACAAGTGACCCACCAGAACAGCCCACACCACATAGTTATGGTAGGCAGGCATCAAGCCGAAGGTGAGGCCTGATGAGAAAAGTGGAACCCCTTTGCCCACCTCCAGTGAGTCCCGGGTGGCCCTGCCTTCTACTGTAATCTCTGGTGATTCTTCATCCCGAAGCTTAGCTCGTTTGTAATCCACCATCTGCAAACAGTTCAGGAGCACCAACTGAGGTCGGGCAGCTAGGCCTTTTAACCAAGGCCCTGTTCGGGTGTCCTTCTCTGGGCCGGCTTCCTCTTTCATGCAGAGGGGGCCCTTCCCCGGTTGCCAGACTCTCGGACTGGGGTCTGCCCTGACACCATCCCTCTCCAACCCGCAAAAGAAGCCCCACCTCTGAGGCAAGCGGAGTCCCTGCCAGACGCTGCCAGCTCTCTCACACCCGCCCCCCACACTTTGTGCCCTCTCCACCCGGGTCCTCTCCTCTGGAGCCCATGGCCATCACTCACACTGCCTCCGCCACCCAGCTCCTGCAGCGCGACGTTCATGGTGGAGTGGAGCAGGGCCGGGCCGCGCCTTAGGGCTGGGCGAGGTTGGCCCGCCCAGGAACTACGGCCCAGGCCACCCGCTGAACCCTGCCGCAGCCCTCCATCACAGCCACTGCTGCAGCCCCCGGCTTGGCCGCGGCGGCCCCTGCTCCCCCACCCAGCGGCGCGCCCGGGGGTGGGAGCGAGGGGGAGGGGCGGAGCGCGCGCGGCTCCACGCCAGCATCAGCGCCCAGACCGCGTTCCGTGCAACCGCTCCTCTCCATCAAGCCTGATAGCCCCTCAGGCAAACCACCCATAATTTGCTTTCATTTGATTGAGGCCAAATCATTTTTTTACCCGGACTCTCCAAATTTCAAGCCTCCAATACTTTTCAACACCGTAGAGGAATCACGTCCCTGCGAGGAACCTCTTAGCTTAGCAGTCTGTCTGTCTGCAGGGTCTTTTTTTTTTTTTTTTTTTTAACAGCAGGAACACTTAGAAGCCACAGGCTGTTCACCTCTATACAGGTGTCCATAGGAGATCTACAACAGCACACAGACTCCAAGCACAAGTGCACACAGAGAAACTCAGCAGCAACTATCCTGAAGATTCACAATGTCTATCCAGAAAAGCCCACTGTCACTGGGACACACACAAGCACATACCAAGTGTTAGGGCAACATGCACTATACACACAGCTCACACTAATGCTTTCTTACACATTGCTTCAAGATGGCACTTTTACTATCCAAGATAATTGCTGTCATCAGATCATCTCATAAAGAGAGGGTTACAGATGGTGACAAATTGGCAGGGAAAAAAACAGCCATGCACAGATATTTAAAGAAAAGACATGCTAACACTTCCAACTCAGGAAGGCAAACGATTTTATTTGGGAGGTTTACAAGAGGAGAAAAAAAAAACACCCAGCAATATTTAACTGAAACGCAACAGTGTGGCATCCATGCATCGGCCATCTGCCTTCCATATTGTCATTCCTTAAACAGGCAGAGGAGTGTTACCGTCTGTTGCGCCAAGGAGTGCCTCATGTTTTTTACAGTGCTGAGGAGGGAACTGGGACACCAAAGCACTGCCTCCTCTTCCTCTCTCTAACCACACCAAGAGAATACAAAACCGTGATCTGAGGAAGCCTTAAGTAGTGGCAATGGATACTCATTTATTGATTCGCACCTAAGTTCTCAGACATCTTATTGCAAGTGGTGCTAGCGTGGGCTATTCTTGAGGCTGAGAAATGACGCAAGATAAATGGATTTGGCTGAGAAGTGCTAGACTGCTTCCTTAGGCACTTTTCCATCCCCAAATTGCATGTTCTCAAACAAGACAGAGTACAGTATCATTGTTAGGGTGAACAATTCTGGATTCAGACTCAGTTTATCCATCTGTAAAATGGAAATAAGAGTAGTATTCAGGCAGTGGTGGCACACTCCTTTAATTCTAGCACTGGGGAGGCAAAGGCAGTTGGATTTCTGAGTTCAAGGCCAACCTAGTCTACAAAGTGAGTTGAGTTCAGGGCAGCCAGGGATACACAGAGAAACCCTGTCTCAAACAAACAAACAAACAAACAAGCAAACAAAACCCACAAACAACAGCAAAAAGGTAGTATCTACCTCAATGTGTGTTTCTAGAATTAAACAAAACAGTGCATGGAAAGTGACTGGCATATAAAGAGTATATTGTGATTCAATTTTTTTTTTCAGATGCTGGGTATTAATCAAGGGCCCAGCACCTGCTAATAGGTATCCTACCTCCAGATTATTTGGGACCTTCAAAAGATTATTTGGGGGCTGCATTGATGGCTCAGCAGTTAAGAACACTGGCTGCTCTTCCAGAGGACCTAAATTCAATTCCCAGCAGCCACATGGAGGCTCACAACCTTCAAATTTCAGGAGGTCTAACACCCTCTACTGGGCTCCGTAGACATTGCACATGACTCACAGACATTACACATAGACAAAAACAGCCATACATATAAAATAAGAATAAATTAAAACTTTCACATAAAATAAAAATTCAAATAAAGCCGGGCAATGGTGGAGCACGCCTTTAATCCCAGCACTTGGGAGGCAGAGACAGGTGGATTTCTGAGTTCGAGGCTAGCCTGGTCTACAGAGTGAGTTCCAGGACAGCCAGGGCTACACAGAGAAACCCTGTCTTGAAAAACCAAACCTAAATAAATAAATAAATAAATCTTTAAAAAAAATTGGTGCTAGCACTTGGGAAGCAGAGTCCAGTGTACCTGTGTGAGCTTAAGCCAACCTGGTCTACATATTGAATTCCAGTCTAGCCAGGCCTACATAGTGATGGAATTCATCTAAATAAATTACTACTATCATTTAAAAATATGTATGTGTGTATGTATTTGTGTTTGTGTATATGATATGTTGGGGGGGGGACAGGGGCACACAGGAGGAGGTCAGGAAACAACTTGTATGAATTGGCCTTTTCCTTCCTCCATGTGGGTTCCTGGGATCAAACTCAGGTCAGCAGGCTTAGCAGCAAGTGCTCTTACCCACTGTGCTATCTCACCACCCTGTTGTTGTTGTTGTTGTTGTTGTTGTTGTTGTTGTTATTAAGGGAAAGCCTCACTATTCTTCTGTCTCGGTCTCCTTAGTAGCTGGAATTAACAAGCCTGCCTGATCTTAATTTATTTTTGTTTTTATTTTTTGAGACAGGGTTTTTCTGAATAGCCTTGGCTGTCCTGGAAACTCATTCTGTATACTAGGCTGGCCTTTAATGCAAAGATCTTTCTGCCTCTTGAGTGCTAGGATTAAAGGTGTGTGCCACCACTGCCCACCTTTGTTTGTTTGAGACAAGGTTTCACTATGTAGCCATGGCTGGTCTCCAACTTGCAGGGATCTCCCTGCCTCTGCCTTCCAAGTACTGGAATTATAAGTGCACACCACCATGCCCTGGTATTTTAACTATTATTATCATCATCCAAGACCTATAGTAGAGTAAACTAGTAAGGCTGGAGGAGGTGCTCTAGTCCTCTGACAGTGGAGCAGGCTAGGTTCCCCAAGCATCAAACTTTCACATCTTGCCATACTGGAGCCTGAAGTAGCTATCTACTTAGGACAAACCTCTGGCTCGCTCATGCTCACTCTAGTGACAAGATGGCATCACAGCATTCATCCCTCAACTTCACTTCCAAAATACAGTAAAGAAAACTCAGCACTTAGGAGTCAGGTGACGTGGCATATGCCTGTACTTGGAAGATGGGGGCAGGAAGGCCATCAGTTCAAGGTCATCCTCAACTACACACTGAGTTTGAGGCCAGCCTAAGATATTATAGACCCTGCCTAAGAAAGAAAAGGAAAGGGAGGAAAAATGGGAGAGAGAGACCAGAATAAGTCAGATCAGGTGGAGCAGGTCTGTAATCCCAGCTACTCAGAACCAGAAAGATAACAAATTTAGAGGCTGCCTGGGGATCCTGGGCAATTTGGTGAGACTATGTCACAAAGCCAAAGAAGAAAAATGTTTGGGATTCAGTAGTAGAGTATTTGTATGAGGCCCTAAGTTCATCCCTCAATTGTTGGGGTAATCTTTTTTTTTTTTTTTTTTTTTTTTACTTTGTATGAAGGTGTGTTTTTGTATTTTCAATTTTCAATTCTGTATCTGCAGAGAGCTAAGTGCTGGCAGGATTTTGATATTGTCATTTCTATTTTCCAGCACCAAGTTTTCTGCTTTGTAAATATTTGTCCTTCCTCACTACCTAAAGGCAGTCTAGAATTGTATCCAAGGTTGTCGTGCTGCTAAACGACTGTAATACAGATCTGATGGCCAGTAGCTGGGCAGGAAGTGATGGGGCAGAACTTCCTGGCAGAGAATGATATAGGAGAAGAAAGCAGAAATGGAAGATTAGGAAGCAAACATGAAGGGGGGTAGCTAGACCTCAGTGGAGCAGAGAGGTGTCCAGCTAGCCTCTTGGTGGGTTGGAGGCTAGATGGTAGGGTTAAGTTAGGTGAGCCAGATGAGAGACTGACTGCTCAAGCAAAAAGCATAAGCATTAAACTACAATAGAAGTCGTGTGTCATTTTATTCATACCATAGGCAGGTTCAAGAAAGCCTGCCTATATTGAAAGGCAAGAAAGGGAGCGAAACAAAACCCATCAAGTATATTCAGCACTTTAGTTTGTGTGCCATTGTTGTTGTAATTTTGAAAATGGTCCCTGTAGGTTCATATATATGAATACTCAGTCCATTCCAATTGGTGGGATTGTTGGGGAAGGACTAAGAGGTATGGCTTTGTTGGAAGAGGTGTATCACTAGGGCTAGATTTTTTTTTCAGTTTTAAGTGGAGTTTATAACACTAAGAGATAAAGGGTTGTTAACAAACACAGTAACAAATGGACATCTGATGATTGGTATGAGGCATTATCCTGTACACGTCATATTTGTGTATCCTCAGTGCATAGCATTTACACACAGAGCCACTGCTGCACAGCACAAGAGTATCTGAAGAGGCTGAATCAGGGTAAGGCTGTTTTACAGACTGGTATTTTTTAGTATATATATTCTATATGAAAACAGATCAAGGCCGGGCGGTGGTGGCACTCGCCTTTAATCCCAGCACTTGGGAGGCAGAGGCAGGCGGATTTCTGAGTTCGAGAGTTCGAGGCTAGCGTGGTCTACAGAGTGAGTTCCAAGACAGCCAGAGCTACACAGAGAAACCCTGTGTCGAAAAACCAAAAGAAAAAAGAAAAAAAAAAAAAGAGGAAAACAGATCAAACTTTTGAACTGGCAGGTAGAAGGCAACTCTGCCAAATACTAGAGTAAAAGCCCCCGTGTAGTGCACAGATCCACCCCTTCCATCTGCATGCATGGCACATTAACAGTAATGTTTTGTTTTGTTTTGTTTTGTTTTGTTTTGTTTTGTTTTGTTTTTTTCGAGACAGGGTTTCTCTGTGTAGCCCTGGCTGTCCTGGAACTCACTCTGTAGACCAGGCTGGCCTCGAACTCAGAAATCCGCCTGCCTCTGCCTCCCAAGTGCTGGGATTAAAGGCGTGCGCCACCACCGCCCGGCAACAGTAATGTTAAATGAACATATTGCACAAATTTTCTTTCTTTCTTTTTTTTTTTTGTCTTTGTTTTTCAAGACAGGGTTTCTCTGTATAGCCCTGGCTGTCCTGGAACTCACTCTGTAGACCAGGCTGGCCTCAAACTCAGAAATCTGCTGCCTCTGCCTCCCAAGTGCTGGGATTAAAGCTGTGCGCCACCACCACCCAGCTGCACAAATTTTCTAAAACTAAACATATAACTTGTAACCTACTTTTATTTTTAAAGCTGAAACATTTGATGCTGCCGGTAAACTCCACTTAAGTTTATAACCTGTGCCACAGCAAAGAATGGTGATGCTATTTAATTCAACTACCTTTTTACAATTATGGCAAAAACGTCTACGAGGAATTACAGAGGACTTGGGATGTACGGGGCCCCACTGTAAGCCTTCTTAAAGGTGATGCCTTCAAGTCATTTCAGACACGTAAGCTGCTGCACATCCAAAAAGTCTAGGAAAGCATTTCAGAAACACGGGAGAGATTACCTACAGAATGCATTTCAGGCTAATCGTGAATACTGTCATAAATAAAGTTTTAATTAGGACTCAAAACCCTTTCAGTCATAGCAATTTTTGTCAAATTCTATGGGGATGGTAACTGAAATAAAGTAAGGAGAGTATGCATAACATATATATATATATGGCGCCATTTTTCCATTTCCAATGACTACACCATAAAATGTAAGCAAGGCTTCTCAAAAACACTGAAACATTCAAAATCAAAATCCTCATTCAGACCTTCACATTCCAAAGGAAAAATATTAACAGTGCAACATAGGGCTAGATTTTGAGGTTTTAAAATTTCACACTGTTCCCAGATAGCTCTCTCTCCCTCTCTCTGCTTCCTGCTTATGGACTGTAATCTCTCAGTTACCACTCCAGCACCATACCTGTCCACCTGCTGCCATGCTTCCCACCATGATGGTCATAGACTCTCGTTAAACCCTACCTTCTGTAAGTTGCACAGGTCATGGTGTCTCTTCACAGCAATAGAAAAATAAGCAAGACAATTAACTGTTCTAGATGTGTTACATATATGGGCTCATCCATCCTGTGACATCCTTGTGAGTTAGGACTGAAATCCAGGGCTTCTGACTAGTTTCTGGAAAGCAGATTAGAAATGTGAATTAAAAGGAAGCCAGGAGCTGGGCAGTGGTGGAGCATGCCTTTAATCCCAGCACTTGGGAGGCAGAGGCAGGTGGATTTCTGAGTTCAAGGCCAGCCTGGTCTACAGAATGAGTTCCAGGACAGCCAGGGCTACACAGAGAAACCCTGTCTCGAAAAAGCAAAAAAAAAAAACAACAACAACAACAAAAAAAAACAAAAAGGAACTGCTCCTGATTGCATTTTAAGTGCTATTTGTTAGAGACTTGGACAAATTTCTGTTCTCTATCATCTTCCCTCTATGTTTCTGTTTCTGGTTTTTTTTTCTATTCTATTTCCTCCTTTCTCTATTCTTCCTTTCCTATATATCATTATATCTTTCATTTATTTGTTTGTAATATAGTGTTATGATGTAGTCTAGGCTGTTCTCAAACTCCCTATCCTTCTGCGTCAGTGTCCAGGTTATTTGGTTTAACAGATATACACTACCAAGCCTGGCTTCCCTCTCTACCCTCTAGTCTTCCTTTCCATTAATTGGTTTTAAATGAATGGAGAATGGACAGACACTTCACTCCTAAATTACAAGGACAGTGTGGTCATGACAATATAAAATACTAATGGTCAATACTGACAAAGATGGGGAACATGGTTACCTTCATGTACTATTGTTAGCTTAGACATTGAGATATCCTTCCTATTCAGAAGGTCTACCTCTAGGAAAATTTATTCAAAAGATGTTGGCATCAAATAGCTTTTGATCCATAACAAACACCACTACGTTTAATGGGTCAAAGTAAGAACTAAATCAGGCGGTGTTGACACACACCTTCAATCCCAGCACTTAGGAGACAGAGACAGGTGGATCTCTGTGAGTTCAAGGCCAGCCTGCCTACAGAGTGACTTCTAAGACAGCCAGGGCTACACAGAGAAGTTCTGTCTCAAAAACCAAAGTAGGTAAGTAGATAGATAGATAGATAGATAGATAGATAGATAGATAGATACATACATACATACATACATACATACATACATACATACATAGATACATAGACAGACAGACAGACACACAGACAGACAGACAGACAGACAGACAGAGTAAGAACTACTATTTTTCATGTTCTGTGGTTTGGCCAGATGGTTCCTCAGGTCTGGGACTAGTTGGTCTAGAATACTTAGGTGTTCTCATTTGTTTTGTGGGCTTCTGTTGGGATGACCAAACTCTTTGTCCTTACTCTTCTTCCAGTAACCATGCTATGTCAAAATAGCAAAAAAAAAAAAAAAAAAGAAAGAAAGAAAAGAAATACTGAGTTACTGTTAGTCATCCTTAAAGCTTACATCAACAACAAATGTGGTCAATCATGCCTTTGTACACAGCTGTCTTGCAGACCTTTGCTTCACCACATTTCCTAGTGTCCTCACAGGGCAAACATGTCCTCTGGTCAAAGTTGGATTCAGGAATGGACAAATAGACTCTGTATTGGGGAAGCTACAAAATATTGGCTTTTTTTCCTACAACATTTGTTCATTACAGTGCTATTTATAATACCCCCCAAAACAGGGAGGAAATTATGTATAAGTATAGAGGGCTTGCTGAATAACTCAAACATACATATAATGGTACACTGTGCAACACATGCAAATGATAGAAGAGGAATAAATGGGGAGCTGGAGAGATGGCTCACTGGTTAAGAGCACTGAATGCTCTTCCATAGGTCCTGAGTTCAATTCCCAACAACCACATGATGGCTCACAACCATCTACAATGGGGTCCTGATGTCCTCTTTTGGTATCTGAAGACAGCTACAGTATACTCATATACATAAAATAAATAAATATTTTTTAAAAAGAGAAATTGCCGCCGGGTGGTGGTGGCGCACGCCTTTAATCCCAGCACTTGGGAGGCAGAGGCAGGCGGATCTCTGAGTTTGAGAGTTCGAGGCTAGCCTGGTCTACAGTGTGAGTTCCAGGACAGCCAGGGCTACACACAGAGAAACCCTGTCTCGAAAAAAACAAAAACAAAAACAAAAACAAAAAAAAACAAAAAAAGAAAAGAAAAAAAGAAAAAAATCTCATTGTATAAAACAAAATTGTAATAACTTCATTTGTTTGTTTGTTTTGTTTCTTTCTTCTCCCCTCTCCCCCCAGACAAGGTTTCTCTGTGTAGCCCTGGCTGTCCTGGAACTCACTCTGTAGACCAGGCTGGCCTTGAACTCAGAAATCCACCTGCCTCTGCCTCCCAAGTCTGGGATTAATAGCTACCATGTCTATACACTTGTTAATTTATCTTTACAACACTCTAATAAAATATATTTTGCTAATATAATTTCCCTGTATTGCAGATAAGGAACCTAAGATATTGGGAAACTTAAGTGTTCATATTTATACAAAACAAAATGAAAAAGAATCTAACCAACTGAGTGTGGAAGCACAACCATGTCACCCCAGGACACTGGAGACTACACAGGAAGGCTTAATGAGCTATACCACAAGTTTCAAGCTAGTTGGGTCTACACAGTAAGACCCTGTCTTTAAAACATAATAAAATAAAAATAAAAAATGATGGCTGGAGAGATGACTAAGCTGTTAAGAGCACCTGATGCTCTTCCAGAGGTCCTGAGTTCAATTCCCAGCACCCACATGGTGGCTCACAACCATGTGTAATGGGATCTGATGTCCTCTTCTGGTGTGTCTGAAGACAGCATATATATATATATATATGTATATGTATATGTATATGTATATGTATATGTATATGTATATGTATATGTATATATGTATATATATATATATTCTTTAAAAAATAAAGTAAAAAATGAATTCCAGATTAAATTGTTAACCTTCTCTCTCTCATTCTATAGAAAAGAGACTTGCTTCAGTTCCCATATGGTATCAACCTTGGCAAGAACCCCAGGGTTCCTTCTTCATCGATTTAGGTGAATGTGGCTACTCAGTTCTGAAACAATGCAGCTTAATTCAGGGCCATTTCACCCACAAAACTGGCCTTAACAAGTAGCTTCTATTTTCTCTGTTTAGACTAGAATCCCAGCTCAGAGAATTCACATGACATATTCTTACTGGGGAAGACGAAGAGTATACAGCTAAGATTCTGGTGGTTTTTATTTTTCTAAAGTTATACAAGTAGCAATGATTTTTGTTTGTTTTTGGGCAAGGTCTCATTATGTAGCCCCAAACTCACTGTGTAGATCCAGCTGGCCTCAGACTCACAGAGATCAGTCTGACTAAGGACAGAGATGAAAGGCCAGCTCCACCAGGACCAGCACAAATGATTTAAAAACACGATTATTGGGCCTTCAAGGTCATTTAGAAAATGGCAGATTGAAAGTCATGCTGTGCAACTTCCAGGGGAAGGAGGTATTCTGGACAATCTGATCACACAGAGTTACTCTGTCCTTCTCTTTAGATGTCAGGGTTGGTCTTTCTCACCACAGGACCCAGTTGGGGACCACTTCTCCCAGCCAAGTAGATGGCATATAGAAGTGTTAGAAGGAACCCCTGCTGGCTAGACCCCAGAGGTAATCCCAAGGCAGTCCTTCACACCTCCCAATCCCACAGGCCCCGTACAGAGTCCTGACAGCAGAGACCTTTGCATTGGAGACCTGAAGGAAGGAAAACCAGCAACCCAGCAGTCTCACTAGCTGCGTGATTTGGGGGGACTAAAGGGAAGGTGTCTCTTGGGGGCATGGGCAGCAATAGCATCATTATTGTCTTTACCAGCCCGTCACTGTGAGTGAATGTGAGACACACCTTCCCTCCCAAGGCCAGTGATTGCGCCAGATCCCTCTCGCGCCAGAGAGCGGGTGACGCTGCAGCTGACTGCAAGCAGGGTAGGGGCGGGGTTTGGGGGGCGGCAAGAGGTGAAAGGAAGTGTGCGTGTTCTTTTCAGGGGAGGGGGAGAACTCTACCTCAGGCCCCAGCAACAAGGGCGGGGGACACAGTGTTCCTGCCGACGCTTACTAGCGCGCGCCTAGAGCTCAGGCACTCCGGGCTTCCCTGCGTCATCCGCATCCAGGCGCCCGCTGCGATGCTGCCATTCATTTTTCCCACACTGCCAGCTAGAGCAAGCCTCCAGGGCTGAGGGAACCGCGTAGAGCGACTGGCGCTTTGAGTCTGGATTTTGGCGCCAACAGCGGTCCTAGGGTTTGTGGGGAGTCTACTCTGGTGCGCGCTGCGGTTGCAGTGTTTAAGATCCTTCCCTGAAAGGCCGAAACGCAGCCTCGGGGGACAGACCCAATGGTACACAAACAGGGACCAGGTATGCAGGCAGATACAGAAAGTCCAAAAGCAACACAGAGACGGAGATCAGATACACAGAGGTAGACTGACAGATGCTTAGACAGTCGAATACAGACTGGCCAATTGATGGAAATCTACGCGCAACTAGGATACAGGAACGCGCCAAGCACGGTGGCACCACCCCCAGGCCCCAGCTCTTCCCGCGCTCCAGTTGGTTGGTTCCTTCCCCTCTCTCCACGCGTATTCGGCCCTTTCCCGGCCGCCTTTCAGAGTCCAGGGCCGTGTCCACAGACAGCCTAGCCGCCGCCTTCTGGGACCCCGCCGCGCCCCCAGCTTTTGGCGCTCAGCTCCCAGTTGCTCTCCCTTAACCGCGTCGTCCGTCCCTCCCCTTCTCCCCTAAGCACTCGGCTGGCCGCTCCCGCCTAGCTGTCTCCTGCACCGGCCGCTGCACTTCCCCGGGCCCACGTGGCGGCCATTCCCGGCCACCTCGCGGGAACCTCCCACGGCCGCGCGCTCCACTCCAGGGATCACCGAGCTCCCTCGGACCGCTGGGCCCCGCCTCTTTCCGCTGGCCGGTGCCCGCCCCGCCTCCACCGCGCCCCGCCCGCCGTTCTCTGCCGCAGTCGGGCGCTCATCGTCATTCCGCTCTCGCCGCCGCCGCCGCCCCCGCCCCGCCCCCGCCCGGTCCCCGCCGCTGCCGCCGCCGCCTGCCCAGCGGCCCGGGAGGCGGAGGCGCGGGGGAGGAGGCCCCGCTCGGCTCCGCAGTCCCGGATGCTGTATGACTTCATCCTTCCGCCGGCTCCCCTGCTGAGCTAGGGCCGGTCCGGCAGCTAGCCTCTGCCCGTGCCCCGCCGCAGTCCCTAGTCCGCCCGGTGCCCGCCATGTCCGAGATCCTACCCTACGGCGAGGACAAGATGGGCCGCTTCGGCGCAGACCCCGAGGGTTCCGACCTCTCTTTCAGCTGCCGCCTGCAGGACACCAACTCCTTCTTCGCTGGCAACCAGGCCAAGCGGCCCCCCAAGCTGGGCCAGATCGGCCGAGCCAAGAGAGGTACGCGGCCCGGGCCCGGAGTCGCCGCCTGACCCAGAAACCCTTCGCCTGGCGTCCCCAGGCTGCCGTTCCCCGTCAAGTGGCAGCTGCTCTTGCCGCAGACCAGCGCAGCCAGCTGCGCACCCGCCCGGGGTGGGGAGGGTCCCTGCTGTGGAGTTGTCCCATTCTTTCCCTCTCCCGGGAATACTGTGTCCCGGATTCGAAGCTCTCCACTTCTGGAAAAAGAGCCCCGGCTCCTGGTCGAGGGGGAGGGGCCGCCTAGGGTATTTGGGGATCCTTAGCACTGGGAACACAAGGTGGTGGGCCGATTCCTTGGGCTAACATGAGTAGGTGGATGTTAGTGGAGGGCACCGAGGCCAGGGGTTCGGTCGTCTTGTTTGCCTTGGGAGGGGACTCTGGGCGGCACTCTAAGAACAGGGATTCAGGTAGAGGAAAGGGTTACACCAGGTGACAGTTTCGTCTGAGCCCAGTTCGAGGAGGGGGTTGTGTCAAAGGGAGAGGTTTCTGGTCAGTTTGAATGGAGGAAGGCTCAGGTGACGGGAGGGTTCGCACTGGGAGTCTTCGGAAGAGGGGTGTTCCCACATAGGGAGGTTTGGGTCCCAGATTTGGTAGCAGGTAGGGTCCGCGGGAGAGTTCGGGTGGGGATGCATAGGGTTTCGAGTGGTGTCGAGGGAACACAGGCAGTAGAGTAGATCTGCGCGGGCCGTGAGGAAACCGGCCCCACTGTTGCCACCGCCCCCCGAGACCGCGCGGCTGATGCGCTTTCTCCCTGCGCAGTGGTGATCGAGGATGACCGGATAGACGACGTGCTGAAGGGGATGGGGGAGAAGCCTCCGTCCGGAGTGTAGACGCGCCGGCTCTGGCGGCGGGCTCCGGGCCCAGCCCCGCAGCGGCCAGGAGCACGGGCCGGCGATGCGGCTGCCGGCGCACCCCCGCCCGGGGCCGAGGTGCCTGCGGGCGGGGGCTGCAGGGCCACGCCGCCGCGGGGTCGGTGTTGCTACCACTGCTGCCTGGTGCTCTGGAGCTGTCCGCTTCAGCACCACGGCGGCGGCGGTAGTGGTGGTGTGGACCAGCCCGGAGCCCGCCGACGCACTCATGCACTTTAGAACCTCGGGCCGCAGCTCCACCCCGCACACCGGAACCGACACAGAGACCCACGGCCCCCAGCCCGCCCCCTCCCGCACGGCTCCCCTGCCCCGCCCCTCCTCCGATCAATCTGGTCTGCAGCCCGGGCAGCTGCGGCGTCGGACTGCTCGGCCAGGGAGGTTTGGCTGCATATTTGCATGAGCTTCCTACCCACCTCAGCCTAGCCCTCCCGGGCCGTTCCTCAACTGTACCCCTGTCTGGCGTGACCCCAGCCTCTTTCTAAGGGACTTCCTCAGCACATTTGTATTTTTATATCCGATTCTTTGTTTACTGGCTCCGATCATGGTTTGTGCCCTTCCCCCACATCCTCCGCCATGCTCTTCTGCGCCTGGCAGATAGGACAGGTGTTGAGACTGGGATGGATGGGACAAGCCCCCAACATGGTAACTAACCACATGGCCAGTCTACCCAATTCTGACCCCAGGAGGCTCACTGGGAGACTCCTCCTTCCCAAGGTATCATCTTTTAAGGGCCCAGATCTGATTTTACCTTGGACCCCTTCATGCTACCCCTGGGAACCCAAATGGGGACTGATCAGTACCTTTGGATGACACCTGTGGACCGGAAGATGTTCTCAACCCAGGGTTGTCCTTTGTAAAAATGTTTCTCCATCCTCAATGTAACAGGAGTGTGTGAATAAACACAGACCTCCGTGTGTGAGTGTGTGTGCGTGTGTCTGCTGCTTCAGTCTGCTGGGGATAGTTGTTGACAATCTCGGGTGCAAGTTCCTGGTGGGGAAGGTGAGCATTGTCAGGGCACCCTGGTGTGGGAACATCATAAATATATGGCCTCTTTAAGTACCTCTCTAGCCTAGGCAGGACATGTTAGGGTTGGAGCTGGAATCAGAAGCATAAAGTAGTCTAAATTCAAAGTCTTTAGCCTCTCAAGGATAAATCCAGGTTGGGTGAGCATATTCAAGGCAGAGGAGCTGCGTTGAGCTCTGCCCCAAAAGACAGTCACATGGAGGAGGTGGGGAAAGCCTGTAGAAATAAAAATCCTAGAAGCCAGAAACCTGGGATCTCAGACTTAGTTGGACTCACACTGTATTGGTTCACATGGGCTTGATCCCACCAGCACTGTTTTTATGCACAAGACTCTGGATTTGTGTACCCAGGAACCAATTCCCAGTCCCAAATTGGGAATTCCAACTCCCTAGGAGCCTAACACACAAAGGCAGGGAGAGCTTGGAGGTCACACTTCCAGTCTCACAGCTGAATGGCACTGAGGAAGTCCTCATTGTCTGAGTCTTGGAGGAAGCAGGGTGAGGCAAGAGGGCTGGGGGATGAGAGGACCTGGGCCCCCAGGGCCAGCTGGGACACACTGAGCTCTCTGCCCTTATGCATAATGTAGAAATGGAAGTGAAAACCACTGCTATAGGTTGTATGCCTCAGTGACCAGTCATATCGGGATTGAGCATAGTGTCTGATCCTAAAGTGGGGGCCCGCAGAAGTCATTGAGATGAATCGGCCTCCAGGAACCAGCACCCGGCTCACCTGCAAGGCAGACAGAGAAACCATCAGTGTGGAATCATCTCCAGGTTCTCAAAGGTCAGTACAACTCATAATGATTTCCTAATCAAGCCTTAGATACTACTCTATGTCCAATAGTTCTTTCCGGCTTTATATGGTAGACTATGCCGCTGCACTATGCACTATGCCTTTTGCTGTGCTATATAAGGCTGGGTTCTAGACAGGGAAGACATTCATGCAGGAGACATTGCTTTCCTATCAGCTACTCACTTTCCCAATCTGTTCCACCTGTCTGGGACCTGGCTACCACTTCTTCCCTATGTCAAGCTAGTATCCAACCACTGATTGACCTTTGTGAGCCTTGGTCGCTCCAGCCTCCCGTGTTCTTCAGAAATTCACACTTTTAAGGAGCCCTGCTCCAAGCCCCATTTTTTGATTGCTGAGTTCTTCCAGTGTCCTGAGAGTTGAGCCCCTTACCCCTGCATTTTGGTCTGCCATCTCGCTGCTTCCTCACCTCACTCAGCACCTGGTCCACAGTGTGGACACCTTCAGAAGACACATTCCAGGGATCTGGCTCCCCAGCCAGCAGGGCATCCAATGTGCCCTTCTCGAGGACAACATCAAAGGACCCACTAGGGAAGTCCAGTGCTCGAACATCCATGGTCTCCCAGCGTAGACTGGGTACATGGGCATAACGAACTTGCATGGCTGCCACCACTACTGGAGAGTAATCCACACTGGTCACATTTGGGAAGCCTCCAAGGAATAGTTCATAGCTCAAGGCACTGTTCCCGCAACCTGCCGTGGGTGGGATGGGTAGCAAAAGAGCTAGGTTAGCTTTGCTTCTCTCCTTCCAGTTATTTATCCACTATTCGGCCTGTTTTCTCTCCATTCATCCCCTGTACCTGACCCTGCACCAAGTTCTTAAAGCAACAGGGTATAGAAGAGTGTTGAGTTTTGGAATCACAGTGGACACAAAGTGTTTCTCTTTCTCAGCTATATGGACTAGGGTAAGTTGTTTCAGTACCAAGAACTTGGGTTTCCCATTTAAGAAAAATGACAAGAACAGTCAGTAGCTAGCCTACACACAGATGCAATGTACTAAATTGAAGAGCTACAAACATCTGTGGAGTTGCTGAAGGAACTTGAACTCAAGAGTGCAAAGATTTGGATCTGGCTGTCCCAGTTACAAAGAAAAGCATCTGATTTTTGGGGCTTCAGTTTCCTCAAACTCGAATGTATATAATATTGGCATCATCAAGACCATAATACTATTACCTTAAAGGAATCTCTAACCTTTAAGAGGATCTTGGAACCCTGGAAGATGTCGTGTTAGGGGTTATAGTCTAACTTTCATGTCCAGGGAAGAATTAATAGTCTAAGAAGACTAGATGGGGACATGCGGTGAAGCCGCCCCGTTGTTCTCAGTGCACAGATTGGACTTTGGTCTTGCTGATAAAGAGTGCATGCTCTGCAGAAGTAGCTAAATGAACAGACTGCTTTTCTAGCATGCACAAAGCCCTGGGTTGGCTCCTCAACACCACGTAAATTGAATGTAGTAGTATGTAGTAGTGCATGCCTGTAATCCCAGGGAGAGGATCAGGAGTCATTCTTAGCTACATAGCAAATGCAAAGCCAGCCTAGGCTATAAGAGACCCTGGGTGGTTTTTGATTTTGTTTGTTTGGGTTTTTTTGTTTTTGTTTTTGAGACAGGTTTTCTCTGTGTAGTCCTGGCTGTTCTGGGACTCACTCTATAGATTGAACAGACTGGTCTTGAATTCAGAGATTGGCCCGCCCCTCTGCCTCCTGGATGCTGGGATTAAAGGCTTGTGCCACCACTGCCCAGCTTTGGTTTTGTTTTTAAGTGCCTGCTGTCAAGGAACTTGCGCCCTGATGGGAAGATTAAATGTAGAACTACCATATAATGGAACAAGGGACAAACTAGCATCACACAAGTAGGCAACTGACCCTACCTGAGGTGAGTCTGCCAAGAATTTCAAAGACATTGACTCAGAAGAGCTGAGAAATAAAGTGTCTTGGGGGTGGGGTGCAGGGAAATATGGATTAATTATCTACAGTGCAATCTCTAAACTAGGCATGGTGGCTCACAACTTTAATCCCAGCATTTCGGAGGCAGAGGCAGGTGGACTCTGAGTTGGAGGTCAGCCTGGGCTAAAGTATGACCCTGTTTTAAAAACAACAAAAGAATGCAGTCTCTAAGAGGGTAGGGTCAAGGAGAGGGAAGTTGAGATTTTAAGAGATTCAGATTTTAAAAGAGATTTTAAGATACACAGCCCAATTTGCACACCTGCTTTGAAAGTAGTCTCTTCCAAGTCTTCCTGGAGCCCATCTTGGGCTAAGAATGGGGCTAGATAGCAGCCCTGGCAGGTCCCATTTAGGGCCTCACTTTCTCAGGATCCAGACTGCTTCCAATCCTTATTTATTGATATCATAGAATCAAAAGATTAAGAATTCAAGCCCAGCCTCATCTACATAGTAAGTTCCAGGCCAGCCCATGTATCATAACACCATGCCTCAAAAATCATAAACAGGCTAGGCTGAGTTGCAGGCAAGTACTTTCTTTTTAGATAGGAGGCTTATGTAGTTGAGAATGACATTGAAATTCTGATCTTTCTACTTCTCCTAGATTTCAGCACCAGATGAATGAATGAATGAATGAATGAATGAATGAATGAATCGGAAGGAACATGACTGCTCCTAGGTTTGGTGGAGGAGAAGGGTTGTTACAGATATATGGGAGAGCATAGCCAGAGGCAGGGACATCTGGGAGATTCCAGAGTGGCCATTACCCTGAGCTATGAGAGGAGAGCAGAGAGGGGGAAGAAGGAGAGGGGAACCAGGTGTAACAGCCAGGAGGCCCAAAAGAGTAGATGAAAAGGCCAGGTAACCAGAATGGCTGGATTATCCAGAGAGGAGCAACTCAGTGGTATGCCAGCCAGGAGGGCTCTGTAACAGGAAGGGGAGAAGGACTAAGGAAGAACCTGGCCCGCACTGTCTACTTTGATATGTTAAATAGGCACCTCAGCCATTTGTCCCAGGTTTGAAACCAGACACTTCTACTTCTGGTTCACTGGGATTTCAGATTTATGTGCAATACAGACCATTTGCAATTAACATGATACTAGGAATTGAACCCACAGCTTCCTGCAAGCAGGACAAGAACTTGATGAACTGGGTTACATCCTTAGCCCTCCCTCCAAATTATTACAGTTAATAGTCACTGAACACTCAGCATTATGCTAAGTAATTTGTAAGAATTCTCAGTTTATCTTCAATATTGATTCATGCAGAAATAGTACTTTATTGTTCTCAGTTTTTAGGCGGAGAAATTGAGGAAAAGTAGTTAAGAGACTTTTCAAGAACACATAGAGATGGAGCCAGAATTTGGGCCGACACCTGTCTCACTCTAAGCCAGAGCTTTTAAACACTATGTTCAACTGCCTTTCAGTTTTCAAGAAGCCCACTCAAGCCTGGTGGTAACACACCAGCTTGGGCTACATTAGCATGACCAGTAGGCTATAATTCACAATGAATTCCAGCGGTGGGGGTGGTGGTGGTGGCGCACACCTTTAATCCCAGCACTTGGGAGGCAGAGGCAGGTGCATTTCTGAGTTCAAGGCCAGCCTGGTCTACAGAGTGAGTTCCAGGACAGCCAGGGCTACACAGAGAAACCTTGTCTGGGGGGAGAGGGGAGAAGAAAGAAACAAAACAAACAAACAAATGAAGTTATTACAGAGTTCCAACTGCCTCTCCCTGTCTGCTGCATGGCAAGACAGCAGCACTAGTGACACAGATACTATCAACATTCTGACCAGACCCCTGGTTTTGGTATGTATTTGCTTCTAATGATCTTCATCTATGATGCTTCAGGCCAAAATTATTCTTGAGATTTTGCCTGAGATCACAGTTTTGTTTATCTTTTTGCCTTTCCCCATTCTTACCACTCAGTTTTTCCTGGAAGCTACTACTGGACGAATGACTTGGACCTGAATCTCCTTCATAGGATCCTTTCTGGGGAACTCAACCCAAGACAGTGACTTACAGTAGAATATGTATAAAGCTTTGGACAGGTACAGTGCCTCACGCCTGTAATCTCAGCACCCAGGAAGCAAAGGCAGACAGAGCTTTGTGAGTCTGATGCCAGACTAGTCTACCTGTGAGTTTTAGGCCAGCCAGGACTACAGGAGACTCTGTCTTAAACGTAAGTTTTATTAGAGAACATCAATTCTTTTTTATGCACTGTTTATAGCTGTGTCTATTACCATAGCAGAACTGAGTATCTGGGAGAGACGGCAAAGCCTAAAATAGCATTCTCTGGCCTTGTTCAGAAAAGATTTATAGATACCTAACCTACTCAGAATACTTGTTACTCAGCTTTATAAACGGAGTGAATACATTAGAAGGGACCACCAGCATATTGCCTGGCACCTGTCAGATACTCTACTCAGATCTGTGGAGCTGAAGTGCAATACAGGTGACTTCCCAAATTAAGGCCTGTTCTTAGATCTCACAGTTCTAAGCTTTTTGAAAACCTAAACTTTTACAATTAGGCCTTTCATCTCCTATCTCCCTTCTTAGACTTATCCCTCCTTTCCTGAAAAAGAACACCTCCTGGTCAGGAAGATCTTAAGATTTTAAGGAAGAGGTCTTGCCCACCAGCAGCATGACAATCAGCTGTGGAGATTGCTGAAAACAGAGTCCTGAGGGCAGGCCTGCTGGTGCATACCTGCAATCCCAGCCTTAGGGGTGGAAAGTAGTTGCAAGTCCTAATTAGTAAATGTCAGGTTGGTCCACTACAGAACAAGACGCTATTTCAACAAAAAGGATTCTTGGCATCTATATTAGACTTCCCTGGAATTAGAATCACAGAGTGGGGCCTAACTTGACAGCTAATTTTGAAAGGCACTAAAGCTTAATAAACGTATTTCTGTGGTAAATCTATAAATAAATTCAATAGTATACAACCACAGAAGTGAAGAAACTGTTTCCTTCTAGTGGGGAAACTACAAGAAAACTCTTAAAACACATGAAGCTCTTTGGCCAGGTGTTAGTCTATATAGTTCACATGCTCATCTCATCCTGAAAAATCCGATATGTAGGTTTTCATTTTCATATGTATGTATGTATGTATGTATGTATGTATGTATGTTCTGCTGAAACAAGTTTCTCTATGTAACCTCCTAGCTGTCCTGGAACTTTCTGTATAGCCCAGGCTGGCTTCTTGCTCCCAGGACTGGGATTAAAGGTGCGAGTCACTACACCCAGCTAGGTTTTTATTTTCTTAAGGCTTGGAAATGGAGGCACAGAAATTTAAAGATTTTGTGCAAGATTACAATTCCAGCAGGGCAGTGGTGGTGCACACCTCTAATTCCAGAACTTGGGAGGCAGAGGCAGGCGGATTTCTGAGTTCAAGGCCAGCCTGGTCTACAGAATGAGTTCCAGGACAGCCAGGGATACATAGAGAAACCCTGTCTCAGAAAAAAAAAAAAAGAAAAGAAAAAAGAAAAACAAACAAACGAAATACAATTCCAGCTAAGCCAAGTTTCTACCATTAACTACTTGTTCCCAGAGTCCAAATTCTTAGCCACTAAGTTATAGTTTCTAGTCCTGGTCATGTTCTACTTCCCAAATTGAGTAGTGCAGACACACCGTATGTTATTTATACTTTACATATATACTATATGTATAAGAAATATCCTTTTTATACCTATCAAGTATTCCACTTAAATGTATACAGGCTTTAGAAGCAGAGGCAGGTGGATCTCTATGAGTTCAAAGCCAGCCTATTCTATAAGTGAGTTTCAGGCCAGCCAGGATTACACAGTGAAACCCTGTCTCAAATCAAAAACGAAAAAACAAAATGTACACGAGCTTCTACTAACAAAACGTTTACAAACTATATTTGGAAGGCAACTCTAGCCAGGCAGTGGTGCACGCCTTTAATCCCAGCACTTGGGAGGCAAAGGCAGGCGGATTTCTGAGTTCGAGAGTTCGAAGCTAGCCTGGTCTACAGAGTGAGTTCCAGGACAGCCAGGGCTACACAGAGAAACCCTGTCTTGAAAAAAACAAACAAACAAAAACAAAAAACAAAAAAAAAGGAAGGCAACTCTACTCATTCAAAGTTTTCCTGAGTATCCAGCAGCTGACATCCTAGCATCTCTCTTGTTGATACCTACTTCAGCTGCAATTCTCCATCAGACTCAGAGGGCATTATTCTGCCTTATTAGTGTTTAGGACCAAGTTTTTCACCTGGGGTTCAGAGAAGTGGTAACTCCCTTTACCTGAAAACGGCTCCAGTTGCCCACTGATGCGGAAGAAAAACTAGGTGTCATGCTCGAGGTGCACATGACTTACTCCAGAAAAAAATCGCAGTCCCATTTCTAGAAACGAAAACTGAAGTACACAACGGATTCATGACTTGTCCTAGGATATACAGCCAATTAATGTTTGGGACTTGACGTAGGTTCACAGAGATGTGCTCTCTAGTGTTCTAGGCTGCCTCCAGTGTCTGGGACACCAAAGAACTGTATTTTTCCAGAGTGCTGACAATCTTTTAGTTCTGTTTGCCCTTGCTAAATACACACGGATTCTGAAGGTACTGGATCTGGTTTTGGCTCCAAACTGGGGCGTCCTCGTACAGAAGAAAGCAGAAGGGAAGAAAGCGGATGTGGTCTGGTCAGCAACCGGTGGCTGGGACACTACCCACCTAGCACGAGGATACGGTCCTGAGGACACAGCTCCGGCTCTAGCAGGGCACGGAAGGAAGCGAAGTTCCCGAACCACTCATAGGGTCCAGAGTCGGCCGCATCTTTGTAACGCTGGTCCCAGTACTGGACTTGACAGTACTGGAAGTTCCTCTCGGGTAACTCCGGAGGGGACACAGGAGTCCGGGGAGAGGCCATGCTCCAGGCTGAGCCGCAGCCAGGGCGGGGCTTAGGAGCCCAATCACCGAGGTAAGAAATGGGAGGCGGAGCCTATGGCTCCGCCCTCCCCTGCAGCTGCTCCACACAAACACGTGGAACTTCCGTCATCTTCTAAGCTCTTTTTTGAAAGTCGTCCGGCTGGAAAGCTGAATTTCTTGGTGTCTTATTAACGTACTGCCCATCTCAACTCGACCACATTTCCTCGTGGCAGACCAGGTCCTCTGGTCACCAAATGTGAACAGGTTCATTTCCGCGTTCTCTCGTGTTCAGTTTTCAATAACACTTTCCATTAAGAGGCGTGATTAATTAAAGATTACCTTCTTCCCAAGATTTTTGGAGCACCTTCGGGTGCTTCGGGAAGGCGAGAGGAATGCTGAAAGGGGCTTTCCTCTAGCGCGAACACAATTACTCTGGACATAGGCCGAGTGGAAAGCTGGGCTAGGAGAAGAGAACAGAACTATTGTTTTGTTTTCTGGGCAAACACTCTGATATATAGGCGTTTATGTGCTCTGGACGGGACATACACCGAGAGGTATATGTATATTTATAGTACAATATCGTGTAGTCCTTCAAAGGAGATGCGTTGTATGGATTAGCTATCTTATCCTTTTTCAGGTCCACTTAGCCACATTAGAACTGTCTCTCACAACTGTGTATAATAAGCACTAAATATGTACCCAATGAATCATTTTGACCTAGAAACTCCAGCGCTCTGAGTCCACTTTGTAGACTGCTATGCAGTAAATAAGGATTCTGGTTACTCGGATCAGCGTTTAGTTTTGAGAGGACGCCCAGAGCAGGGACCGGAACCTAGTGTCTTAGGGTTGGTTTTCCCGGGTGGTGGAAGCACAAGAGTGGCGCACTGTCAAGATGGCTGCTGGGCTGCGGAAACGCGGCCCGCCGGGTTCTGTCGTCCAGCCGGCAGGAATCTGGAAACAATGGCTACAGCGGGCCTGGCAAGAACGCTACCTACTGCTGCGGGAGCCACGCTACACATTGCTGGTGGCCTCCTGCCTCTGCCTAGCAGAGGTGGGCATCACCTTCTGGGTCATTCACAGGGTGGCATGTGAGTTCATTGAAGGGGAGAGAACCGGAGGGAGGGAGGGAGGGAGGGAGTGAGGAAGGGATACCCAAACTAGATTACTGAGCTTTCATTCACCGTTCAAACCTATATCCTTTACCCGACCCAAGCCCATTTTCCAAAACAGGGATCATAGTCTCTCTCCCATACCGGAGGGAGGTGACTCTAGAGATTACCCCATGCATTTAACATTGAGCCTGCTAAGAAAGCATAAGCAGCCGAGAAGTAAGTTCTGGCCAGAATTAATGTGCTGTTGCTATTCCTGCTGCTTGTCTGTACCTTTAAACAGTCACTTCCCATACCAGATCTGATTTTTCATGCTTTTAATTCTTAGGTTTTGAAAGTCCTTTTAAAGAATGGCATTTTGTGACCATTTGAGTCCACTAGGTACTGGTGTCTTCCAGGATAAGTCTTTTTTTAAAAACAAAACAAAACAAAACAAGCCGGGCAGTGGTGGCACATGCCTTTAATCCCAGCACTTGGAAGGCAGAGGCAAGCGGATTTCTGAGTTCGAGGCCAGCCTGGTCTACAGAGTGAGTTCCAGGACAGCCAGGACTACACAGAGAAGCCCTGTCTTGAAAAACCAAAAAAGAAAGAAAGAAAGAAAGAAAGAAAGAAAGAAAGAAAGAAAGAAAGAAAGAAAGAAAGAAAGAAAGAAAGAAAGAAGAAAACAAGAAAAGATAAAAACAAAACAGAGTCTCACTAAGTAGCCCTGATTGACCTTGCTATGTAGACCTGGCTCCTGAGTGTTGTTGAGATTAAAGGCAGACACCACCACAACTGGCTTCATAAAGACCCTGTTTTTAAAATGAGAGTGAGGAACATTCAAGAAAGATAATCACCATTAACCTCTAGCCTCCATGTTCATACTCACATGCATGCACACTCATGTGTGCACTCACACATGTGCATTATGAACACACACAAGACAGAAAGAGAGCAAGCCTGTTCCTTTTTAAGAACTAAGGAGCCAGGTGATGGTGGCACACACCTTTAGTCCCAGCACTTGGGAGGCAGAAGTAGGTGGATCTCTGTGAGTTTAAGACCAGCTTAGTCTACAGAGTGAGTTCCAGGACAGCCAGAGCTACACAGAGAAACCCTGTCTCATGAAACCACACATACACACACACACACACACACACAAACTGAAAAGGAGAAAAGTACTACTTGATATTCGAGGAACACAGAAAAGAATAAATTTGGAGTAGGAAGAAAGATCATAAATTCAGTTCTATACATTGAGTTTAAGGTTCCTGCATTCATGGGCCTAAGTAGATAACTTAGCAGGTAGTATTTACCATGTAAATATGAGACCTACAGTTCAGAGTCTTAGCATTATACAAAAATGCCAGGCAGACATGGTGGCCCATCTGTAATCACGGTACTGGAGAGGCAGGACAAGCGATTCCTGAAGCAAACTGACTAGCTAGACTCTGTTATATAAATGATGGAAGAATACACCAGTGCCAGCTCCTGGCCTTAGCACTCGTGTGCACGCACATGCACACACACACACACACACAAAGTATATGGGTTCACCCGGAGAATGCCCTATATACAGTTAGATAAGGGATGGTGATGGAAGAAACCTGGGACTACGGTAGAGCTGTGGGCTTTGGTGGTCTGAAGGCATGGGGTTTAGAACTAGGCAAGTTCTGGACTCAGAAGGAACGAGACCATGTTATCTTCTTCCAGACACAGAGATTGACTGGAAGGCCTACATGGCCCAGGTGGAGGGTTTCATCAATGGCACATATGACTACACACAGCTGCAGGGTGACACCGGACCTCTTGTGTGAGTGAGGATAGGAAGTCTGAAGACATTGTGAAGGGCTGGGTGGGTCCCAGGCTGACTGTCCTGATCTAGGCTCATGTTTGCTTTCCTCTTCCAGCTACCCAGCTGGTTTTCTGTATGTCTTCATGGGGCTGTACTATGCTACTGACCGAGGTTCTGACATCCCTATGGCCCAGAACATCTTTGCTGTACTCTACCTTGTCACCTTGGTGCTTGTTTTCTTGATATACCACCAGACCTCCAAGGTGAGTTGATGCTACAGGACTAACTAGCCCTGGCCTGAAGTGGGTGGTGGGGATGGCTCAGATTTGGGGAGTTGACGTTGGTGCCCACCCTTTAGGTACCTCCCTTCGTCTTTTTCTTCATGTGCTGTGCCTCTTACCGTGTCCATTCCATCTTTGTACTGCGGCTCTTCAATGACCCAGTGGCTATGGCATTGCTCTTCCTGAGTATTAACCTCTTCCTGGTGCAGTGCTGGAGCTGGGGCTGCTGCTGTTTCAGGTTAGAGCCTCTTCCTTCTGCCCCTTCTGTCACATTTCCATAGCTTCCCAGTGTTTTGCAAGAGAGGACATCAAGAGTAGTTAGATATGGTAGGTCACTCTGGCCTCCCTGAACAAGGCAAGAATCTGTAGAAAGTCCCTCTTTCCTCATGCTTTCTTTCTATCTTGTCCCTGGTTGGCATGCGTTGTTGGAGTTGGCCTTTAAGTATGTCAATCAATATGTGTCCAGTTAGTCTAGACAGAGGGATCAGGTATTATTCCCTTCCTCCCAGCCTCCTCTCAGGCCTTCTTATGTTCCTCTTAACAGTTTTGGATGGAGACCACATCCTGGCACTTAACTGGGAGAAAAATCTATGAGGAGGTGGGCATGTTGTACCAAGGGGCACACGATTCTGGAGTTGATCCTTGACCTTTTCTGTCCTTTGTCCATTTCAGCCTGGCTGTCTCAGTGAAGATGAATGTGCTACTCTTCGCCCCAGGATTGCTATTCCTTCTTCTTACTCAGTTTGGCTTCCGTGGTGCCCTCCCCAAGCTAGCCATCTGTGCTGCTCTTCAGGTACCTCCTAGCCTCCCCTTACCAAAGAGTCAGGTCTCCTTAAATCCCTTAGGGCTTTCTCAAGAGCCAACAGACAAGAGTTTGATTTTGAGCTGGGCAGCTACTGTCTCTGCACTTCAGGTCCCATGGCTACTAAGCTTGGTAGGCCTCTCAGAGGCTTGCTTAAGACCTGGTCAACGGGGATGGAGAGATGGCTCAGTTGTTAAGAGCACTGACTGCCCTTCCAGAGGTCCTGAGTTCAATTCCCAGCAACCACATGGTGCCTCACAACCATTTGTAATGGGATCCAATGCCCTCTTCTGGTGTGTCTGAAGACAGCTACAGTGTTCTTATATATATAGAATAAATAAATAAATAAATAAATAAATCTTTTTTTTTTTAAAAAAAAAGACCTGGTCAACTAGCTAGACATGATGGTATACATCTTTAATCCTAGCACTTGGGAGGTGGATTTCTGAGTTCAAGGGCCCCTGGTCTACATAACAAATGCCAGGCCAGCCTGGTCTACATAGCAAGCCAGGTCAGCCAGGACTACATTAGTGAGACTCTCTCTCTAAATACCTCCCTCCCTTCACACACACACACACACACAATCAGGTGATTTTTTTTTTAAAGAATTTTTACTTATTTATGTGTATGAGAGCTCAATTTCCATGTGTGCCTGCATGAGAGAAAAACATCAGATCCCATTATAGATAGCCATGAGCCACCATGTGGTGGCTGGGAGTTGAACTTAGGACCTCTAGAAGAGCAATGAGTGCTCTTAACAACTGAGCCATCTCACCAGCCCACGATCTGGTGAACTCTTGAGGAAGGCAGTGTGATCAGGCCCCTCCTATGGCTCCTTGGTGCCAGGCTCTGTCGGGGGTGGGATTGAGGAGGTTTCCTGGTGCTCCTCGTGGAAGGAAGGGAGCTTCCGAGGCTTCCATCCCACTGCGCTCTCCCAAGTGATGCCCTGAAGGCTGAGGTGAGCCTAAGAAGTTCTGCTGGCTTCACACCGATCCTCAGGTGCTGCTGGGATTGCCCTTCCTGCTGGAGAACCCCATTGGCTACCTATCCCGCTCCTTTGACCTTGGCCGTCAGTTTCTTTTCCAATGGACAGTGAACTGGCGTTTCCTTCCTGAAACCATCTTCCTGAATCGTGCCTTCCATCTGGCCCTGTTGGCTGCCCATCTTAGCCTCCTCTTGCTGTTTGCCCTCTGTAGGTGGCACAGGTAAGAAACAGGGTTAATATCATGGGAAGATTCACTGGATGGAGTGGAGAGCTTAGCCCTTAAGAGCTACTTAGGGGAAATGTTAAGTTTATGGTGGTTAATGTAGCATTTGACGATCAACTGGGCCTTGATAAATGTCTGAATAACTTCTCTTCAGAACAGGAGAAAGTATTCTGTCACTGCTGAAGGATCCTTCCAAAAGGAAAGTTCCACCCCAACCCCTCACATCTAACCATATCCTTTAAATCATGGAAAGATACGTTTTGATCTCTCAGAGTGCAGACAGAGTCTTAGTCTGTTGGCCTGAGAAAGCAGGCACCACAGGAAGAGGCCGGAGCCCAGTCATAGATCCTGTCCTCTGAGCAGACACTGCACTGAGCACCTTACACCGCGGCACAGCTTGTTCTCAATCCAGCATTGTAGGACCATGCACTCTTGGTAGTGTCCTAAGAGTCCATACTCCCTACCATGTAAAATCCACCTTTACAGTCCCATGCGTTCCTATCTCCCTACTAACCAGGAACAGATCCAGAGACACTAAAAAGCTTGTCTGAGGCTTGCATGTAGGACAGAGTAGGGTGCTTTCTTACCCTGAACTTTAAACCCTTACCCCCACCACACCCCCACTGCCCTCCGTTCTCGCCCAAAGCCTTAACCATCACATCACAGATTGTTTCCATTCTCTTCACCTCCAACTTCATTGGCATCTGCTTTAGCCGTTCCCTCCACTACCAGTTTTATGTGTGGTATTTCCATACACTGCCATACCTCCTGTGGGCCATGCCTGTGCGCTGGCTCACACACCTGCTCAGGTACTGGCTGGGACAACCTGGAAGGGTTGGGGCAGGGCTTGGGAGCTCCTCCTCTCAAAGCTGTAGCCACAGAAGGAGGTAAGCTTTGAGGGCTGGATGGGTGGAGGGCATGAGAGATCTAATGCTGCAGACCTTGAAATGGATGGGACGGGCCTGTTTCTTACTGCAGGCTGCTGGTGCTGGGACTCATTGAGCTCTCCTGGAATACATACCCATCCACCTCCTTCAGCTCTGCTGCCCTGCACCTGTGCCACGCTGTCATCCTGCTGCAGCTCTGGCTGTCCCCCCAGTTCTTTCCTAAGAGCAGGAAAACTCACTGAAATCCACCCCTTCTTTCTAGGACTTGCTCAGCATCATGGGTGGAACGGACTCTGTGTTCTTAGAATAAACCTTGCCAAGTCCACCTTTGTGCAGCCTACATAAAGTTAGTGATTGCTTGTGTCTACACCAAGCTATGAGGTGCATCTTCCCAACATGGAAATGAACAACTCATCAGGCAGTCTTAAGAGGCACTTTATTGCATAGAATTTGGGACTGTAGCTCTCTCCTCTTCCATTATCCTATAGAGAGCTCAGAGCACATAGGAGGGGGTATGGAGTGGGAGGAGAGAGAAGAGAGCACAGGCAGGCACTTTCTGTGGTGGCAAGAATATTGGGAGGGGTGTGTGTGTGTGTGTGTGTGTGTGTGTGAAGCAATGGAGGACAGCAGACACCAACTTATTCCTTCCCAGCACCAAGAGACTGGCCCTGGGTGGCAGTGACTTTGTGTTGGGGGTCGCTAGCCAGAGCTTCAAGCAGTCTTACACATTTGAAGGGCTGTAACACAGCAAGTGTAGCTGCAGATTCTGGTCCCAGTGTCGCAGTAACAGAAAGAGCCCCCGGGCAGCAGCTTTGAGAGCAGTCAGATCAAGGCCATCTGGCAGGTGTTGGGCCCTCAACCAGCAATCAGCTTTGGAAGCTGTCAGTTCCCACTCACCAAAGGCAGCTGCGCAGCGGTGTTCCAGCCACGCCAGGGCCACGGCTGTGGCCCAAGTGCGCCCACGAAGATCAGAGCTTTCCTGCCTTTCCATTCCTTCTGAGGCTTCGGTATCTGAGCCCCTCCCACTGTCTACCTGGCCTGGACCCTCAGAGCCTGAGCTGGGGGACTGGCTGCAGGAAGCTGTGGCACTGTCACCTTGGCCGATACCAGGGCCCAGAAATGCCCAAGGAGATGAGGCTGAAGTAGGGCTGAGGCTGGCACGGTGTGCAGCAAAGGGTGAGGCTCGACACAGGCGTTCTTGAGGAATGCACACAGCAGCACAGAAGGGTTCATCCAGGCGGAAGGAGCCTGGTGCCTCTTGCAGTCGTACCTGAGGAGAGAAGAGGTGGGGGGAGAGGGAGCTGAGACAGAGCTCTGGCTCTAATGGTGCTACCCTCCACCTCCCCAGTCCTCACCAAAGGCAGGTAGTCATGGTTGCTGCCATCATTGCTGTTCTCATGGGTTTGGCCCTTATTGGAGCTGCAAAGTCTGCGATGACGACCCAGGCTGAGCCTGGAAGAGGCTGGAGGCTGGTGGGGCAGGCCATGATGATCTCCAGTAGGAGATATGGGCTCCCCCAATGCTGACTTGGAGTTGTCATTTAGGTCCAGGTCCCAGGCACCTGCAGAACAGCCTCCCTGATGTCCTACAGTAGGGTCACCCAGTACCAGCAAGTGGTCCAAAGCCCACCTGTGTCCAAGTCATTGCATTTGAACCATACCTTTAGAGTGGACTGCTGTGGACAGAGGAGCAGCAGCTAGATGGTCTTGAGAGGCAGACATGTCTGAGAGCTCAGCTGGATCTGCAAGAGGACGGGATTCGGTCCCACTGGGTTGCCAGTGAGGTGAGGGTCACACCTTAGAGGTCATCAGAGAAAGAGGTCACCTGAACTCCAGACGTGCAAGGCTCCAGGCAAGACCTCCCTAGTGGTAGCATCTACAGCAACAGGGCAGGTAAAGCAGGATGGGGCAGAGCTGACCTTGCTTGTCTGAATGGCTCTGAGCCGGGACCTTCTGACTCTGCCTGTAAATCAAAGCAGTAGCAAGTTCAACTCTCACTCTCTATACAAATCTGCATAATAGCCGGGCGGTGGTGGCACATGCCTTTAATCCCAGCACTTGGGAGGCAGAGGCAGGCGGATTTCTGAATTCGAGGCCAGCCTGGTCTGCAGAGTGAGTTCCAGGACAGTCAGGGCTACACAGAGAAACCCTGTCTCGAAAAACCAAAAAAAGCTGCATAAAAAGTGCTGGAAAACATCGGTCCCCTAACAAGCAGAACAAAAGGTGTCTCCATCTCTGTTTCCTGCCATCGGACTGCCAATTTGGGTCTCAGTGGGAAAGGATATGCCTAGTCCTGCTGGGACCAGATATCCCAGGGTAGGGTGGTACCCAAGGGGGGCATCCCCTTCTCTGAGGAGAAGAGAAGGGGATAATAGGGGAGGGATTTATAAGGGTGGAACTTGGAAGAGAAGGTGGGGTGTGACCACTGGGATATAAATTAAACAAACCACTGGAAAGCCAAACATGGTGGCTTTAATCCCAGCATTCCAGAGACCAAGGCAGGCCACCATCTGTCTTTTCTTTTTCTTTTTTTATGATTTAAATGTAGGAAGCAGATTGGGCACAGGCAAACTTTAGAGTACCCAATGGCAGTGGGTGGCCCCTCTACAGGACTTCAGGGAGGTTCTTTATTTTTGACAGAGTCATACTATGTAACCTAGGTTGGCCCAGAACTCTCAATTTTCTTGCCTTAGCCTACCAACTGCTGGGGTTTCAGGCATATGCCACCACAGTCAGCACCATATACACATTACATTACACATTACAGATACAGTATATATATATATATACATATATATATATGTGTATATATATATATATATATATATTACATATACATACATATACACATTACATATACACATATACATAGCACCATATACTCATCTCAGCACTATCCAGAACTTTCTGCAGGTATCAAAATGTTTTGTCTGTATCACTCATTAACCACATGTGACTGTTGAATACTTGCAGTGTAGCTAGGGACAGTGTGGACCGAGGCTTTTTTTTGTTTGTTTGTTTTTGTTTTTTGAGACAGGGTTTCTCTGTGTAGTTCTGGCTGTCCTGGAAATCACTCTGTAGACCAGGCTGGCCTCGAACTCAGAAATCCGCCTGTCTCTGCCTCCCAAGTGCTGGGATTAAAGGCATGCACCACCACTGCCCAGCCATGGACCGAGGTTTTAACTTGTATTTTTAACAGTCTTCTTTTTTGTTGTTGTTGTTGTTTTTTTTTTTTTTTTTTTTTTTTTTTTGGTTTTTTCGAGACAGGGTTTCTCTGTGTAGCCCTGGCTGTCCTGGAACTCACTCGGTAGACCAGGCTGTCCTCGAACTCAGATATCAGCCTGCCTCTGCCTCCCAAGTGCTGGGATTAAAGGCGTGCGCCAACACCGCCCGGCTTTAATAGTCTTCCTGAATGGGAAGTTTAGTCTCATGCTTCAGGCAGTTTATTACAAGATCATATTACCTTCCATTTTGGCTTCTAGGAAACTTCCCAATTTTGGGTCCTATGCTGTCAAGAGTATATAGCCATCAGTGTTCTTGACCACTGAGCTATCTGTCCAGCCTTGGTTTCCTTCCTTTTCACTCTTTGTCATTACTCTGCTAAATTTCTTACCTTGTCAGTATGATGTGTCACCTCAAATCCTTTGTGACAAAGTAAGGAACAGGCTGATTTAACACAGATATACACCTTGGTCGTTTTCTGTTTAAAGCCTTTGTGCCTGAGGTGTGTCTGCTAGAGACTTACCTTGCTCAGCCGTGGTTTCAGCTCTTCCACGGAGAGCCAGCTGTTCATTGTCCTGGACCACAGAGGCTGCTGTCAGCCTGTGGAGTGCCTGATCCCACGCGGCTTCTCTCATCGGAAGTGGTGCAGGCTGGGAGCCATTCCTAGGACCCCAGAGTTCCTCCAGCCCAACACCCACCTCCCAGCACATTGGCTGTTCCCCACACAGCGCCCGGATCACCACGTGACAACGTGGAGCCTGAGGAGGCAGAGGTTCTGCTGGAGGAGCTGATTCCCCATTGGGTGGCACAGCCTTGAATAAGAAAGACGGCTCCATCAACATATCCCAGTCCAAGGGGGCTGGGGATAGCAGGTTTCCTGGGGAGAGATGTCAGGGGTATAGGCAACATGGTGCACTGCGCTCCACTTCCCCACAGCTTTGCTGTCAGAAACCCACCTTCCCATCCCATCCTTACCTGAATCATCGAGGCCCTGAACCAGTTGTTGTCCTGGCTCAGGGCCTGATCCATCTGGTATTGCATCTAGAGAGGGGTGCCGGGGTCTACCAGGGACTGGGTTTGTCTGGCCTGAGGGAGACGAGAGACTTCGACCAGCCAGAGCTGCTCTTTGCCGACGGCCCAGTACCTCAGCACTCAAGGCTCCCACCTGTGTGTGAGAGATGGGAGGTCAAGCAACGCTGTGTTTCTAGCCACCATAGACTTGCAGCTACCCATAATTCCAGTCATCTCATCGTATTTCCCACTTCAGGTTGTTTCTTGACTCTTTCTTTCTTTTTTTAACTTTTATCTGTATTTATTTTATGTTGAATTTATTCCCGTGCCATGAGCTTTAGTTTCTTCAGTTTCTTCTGGGATCTTTTTCTTCTGTGCAACAACTTTGGAACAATCTGTTCCTTCTCAGTGAGGATCACCTCAATGTGGCAGGGGAAGCTCATGTATGGGTTAATCTGTCCATGAGCTCTGTAAGTTCGTCGGCGCATCTTAGGTGCCTTGTTCACTTGGATGTGTTCAATGACTAGGGAATCTACGTCTAAACCCTTAAGTTCAGCATTACTCTCTGCGTTTTTAAGCATGTGCAGCAAAAATTCTGTGCTCTTTTTTGGCCACCGTCCCTGTGTCCAGCCCCATTGTTTGGCCTGGGCGCACCTACCACCTTCACCATTATACTGACAGAATGGCACACATTGTTTTTTTAAAGTGACATTCTTCAGGTACTTGGTAGCTTTGTGGATGTGCATGCCCTTGATGGCCTGGGCAGTTTCCCGGGTGATCTTAAAGTGAACACGAAGGTTTGAACCTCTTGTCGGGTCACCTTTCGCCACTTACAGGAAGAGGACTCTTTCTTTATATCTTCATTGTCTTTTAACTTGCTTATTCTTCCTGACATACCTTACTTTCCTAACTCCCTCTAACAGTCATTCTGACTGAGCACTCAATACATGTCCCTGTGTTCATTATTGGTTGTGACATCATAGATATAGTTATACCCACCTATTTCTCTAGCTAGTCTAATAGTAAACATTGCACACAGTAGGTGGTAGATAAATATTTGCTGGATACATGACAGATGAAAAAGTACTAGAGCTCACCTTGAATGGAGATGGTGGAGGTACAGGCAGGGGGCAGGAGCGGGAGCCTGCAGGTTCTACCCAGGCCAGGCTTCGGCAGCCCTGCTGAGAAGGGGGATCCAGGGGAAGGCTACCATTGGGGGAGCCAGGGCCTTGGGAGCCTGGGGACTCGCTACTGCAGGTGGAACCTGGGCCTGGCTCAGGGCTGGCAGAGCAGTGTGTAAGCACATACTGCTCCCGGATGTATGAGGACTGGAAGATACGACGCCATATAGCTGTGTCAGATGAGGGATTCTGTCCAGGGTCTGTGACTGGGTCTGTCAGAGCTTCCATACCTGCTGGGACACAGAAGAATGGGTCTAGTCCTAACCCTTCCCTTTGTCATCTCCTACCCTGCTACAAATATACACCAGAGCACTCACTCTGCTCTGAGCCTCCTACAGCCCATGGGCTTGACAGCTCTGCTGACACAGTGCCTGTTCCCAGTGGCTCAGTGCCAGGACTGGTGACAGATGACACCTCCTCTGGAGATGGGAAGACTGAACCGCCCAAGCTCTGACAACCAGGCTCTTGGCCCTGGGGAAAAAGGTATTGAGGAAAAAGTATGCTGATTTTATAATATCTTTTTGCAAGCATAATTTAAAGATGGGTTATAGAAAGTAAAAGCTAATAATCCAGAAGTGAAAAGCCAGTAAGAAAGAAGGGGCAACAAAGTGGTTCAGTGGATAAAGGCACTTGCTGTGTAAACCTGCCCTCTTGTGTTTGAACCCTGGAACCAATGTAAACTAGAAAGGCAGAATAGAGTGTACAACGTTGTCCTCTGACCTCCACATGTATGTTATGTGACATGCATGCACCCCCACATACTCAGTTAAGTAAGTAAAAATGTATTAGTGTGTGTGCATGTGCATGTGAGGGCCAGAGCTCATTTGTGGAAGTCAGGGGGTAACTTGCAGGAGTTGGTTCTCTCCTACCATGTAAGTTCTGGGGACTGAACTCAAGTCATCAGAGTTGGACCCAAGCACCTTAGCACACTGAGCCACCTCCCAAGCCTAAATAGTTTTTTAAAAATTAAAACTATGCTGCAAGATTTTGTCTCCTAAAAATGACAGGGAAGCTAAACCCATGATATCTCAACATGGCCACCTAAACAAGACCAGAACAGTGACGATACCAATTACCAACTCTGCTAATGTAGACGGGAGAAATCCCACCAGCTCCCACTAGACAAAGAACTACAGGCAACTAACGACTGCAGAGAGAGGATAGAATTAGCCTCTCCCAGGGGTGAGCTCCTAATTGTTTATCCAATACAAAGTAGTCTGCCCCAATATCATATACACACAGTTAACATATAACAATAATAAAGAGAGGCTATCAATTTGAGGGAGTAAGGGGGACATGGGAGGGTTGAAGAGGGGGACTTGAAAGGGAGAAGTGATGTAATTATATCTTAATTTAAAATAGGGGCTGGAGAGATAGCTCAGTGGTTAAGAGCAGTGACTGGTCTTTCTAAGGTCCTGAGTTCAATTCCCAGCAACCACATGGTGGCTCACAACCATCTGTAATGAGATCTGATGCCCTCTTTTGGTGTGTCTGAAGAGAGCAATAGTGTATTCATATAAAATAAATAAATCTTTAAAATTTTTTAATGTATATTTTTAAATTTTTAAAGGGAAAACAAGGGGCTGGAGAGTTGATCAGTGGTTAAGAGCAATTATTGGTCTTAGAGGACCCAGGTTTGATTCCTAGCACCCACATGGTGGCTGGCTGACAACTGTCTGTAACTCCAATCCCAGGGGAACCAACACTGTCTTCTGACCTCCACAGGCACCAGACTCACACATGGAGCAAATACAAAGATACAGACAAACCATTCCTACATAAAAAATATAAAAAGTAAGAAGAAGCCAACATGTTAATCTTGAGGGTGATAAAGCTGCTGTAAAGCTCAGGTTTGCCCCTGAGCTTTCTGGCTGGCAAAGGATAAACAAGCCTGCTGTGTAGCCCTCAGAAGCCCAGAAAAGGAGGTCGTTCTGCATAGATCCTCTAGAGAGAGATCTTCACCAAAAAATAACAGCTAGATCTCAAAGCCCTACTGTGTGCCAACTATCCTGTCAAGTTCACAACAACCTATGGCATCATTTATGGCTGGAGAGATGGCTCAGAGGCTGAGAGGTCTTCATAGAAGACCCAGGTTTGGTTTCCAGCACCCACATGATAGCTCACAACCATCTGTAACTCCAGGTCCAGAGGATCAAATGCCCTCCTTTGTCCTTAAAGAGCGCTAAGCACACATGGGGTCCACATCATGCAGGTGAACTGGAGTTATGGATAGTTGTGAGTCACCAGGTGGGTGTTGGGAACCAAACCTGGGTCCTCTATAGGAGCAAGTACTCTGAACTATTGAGCCATCTCTCCAGCTAAGATGGTGCTTTCTATAAGGGGCTATGTGAAATAGGCTTAGGTGTTTGCCACCAAGCCTGACAACCTAAGTTCAAGCCTCACAACCCACACGGTAGGTGGAAAGAGCCAACTTCCACAAGTTGTCCTCTGACCTCCACATTACATACCACTGAGAGCACACATATGTATGTACACACACAAGTAAATGTAATTTTTAAAAATTCTAAAAGAAAACCAAGCACAAATGCTTTACAGGACAACCTCTCTGGGAGGACCCCAGGGCACTCTCTGTGGGGTACTAGGAGACTATAGCAAAGACAGGGAACAGTTGAGATACAAGGACTTCAATCATCCAGGCCCACCTGGCATACCCCAGCCCAGTCCTACCCCTAGAGCACGGGACCGGAAGCCATCCACCCTGAAAAGTGAGCAGTAGCCAAGCAGCTGGTCCCCAGGGTAGAGTGCTGGGATCTCCCGGGGTGTCAGCAGCGCCTCAACAGCATCAGGCACAAACCAGTCCACGGAGATGTCACTCAAAGCAGGTTCCAGTGCCTTTCGCAGAGCCTGTACCAGCTGCCAAAGGACATGGGGGTGGAGGGGAAGGGATGTCACAAACAGCTGAAGCAGTCAGGCTGCCCTTCCCCCTCTGCCCAGGCCTGCACTGGTAGGGATTATAATCAGGGCTAGGAGGAGTTGGCATATGCTCAAGTAAAAGAACTGTGTACTCAGTCCCCAGGGCTCAGTCTTTCTCCTGGCCTGAACTTTGCCACAAGGATGGGACAAAAGTTTAAGATGAGGCTCCTTTCAGGTCAGAACAGTAAGAGTCAGAGGCTGGCCAGAGGCTGTGCCCCCAGCCTTCCACAGATGCCCTCCTAGAGGCATCAACAGTTGTCCTAGTTGGTTTCTCAGGGTGAGAGAGACTGGACTAGAAAGTTCTGGTGAAAGTGCCAAGATCATAGAGTCTGACCAGGCTTCCTTTCAGATTCTGTGTATAACCCTGGAGAGAGACCTCCAGGAGTAGGTAAGCAGCAAGGGCTCACTCTCACCTTAGGCTGAAGTCTCTCCTCAGGCCTCAGGAAGTAAGCCTGCCCCCTGCTGAGGACAGACAAGTCTAGAAGCAGCTGGTGGCAGGCAGGTGCCAATGCAAAGGAGAAGCACCTGGCAGGGAAGGGAAGTGGCTGTTACATTCAGGAATATCTTAGGGCTATCAGTCTTAGCTAGTTACATCTGCCCACTCTTTACCTGGCTGCCCCTCTGTGCCACCTCATGAACTCCAGGGCTTGGTGAGTAGTGGCAGCCATTGGTGAGGCAGCAGTGATCAGGAACAGCTGTCGAGGGTAGGCCCTGTGCTGGGGTTGCCCTAAGGCCCAATC
Organism: Grammomys surdaster; assembly: GCF_004785775.1. Classification (NCBI taxonomy): domain Eukaryota; kingdom Metazoa; phylum Chordata; class Mammalia; order Rodentia; family Muridae; genus Grammomys; species Grammomys surdaster. The sequence goes on from NW_021605519.1 coordinate 257,199, forward strand.
CAATACAGCCAGGATATCAGGGGGACCACTCACAGTCTGAAGAGTTTCAATGCTCTCGCAGATCAGCTGCACAGTGTCCTGGAGACAGAAGCCCTGGGCTGGGCTTGGGCTGGGCTGGGCTGGGCGGGGCGGGGCGGGGCTGGGCTGGAACATCTCCATGGAGCCCCAAAAGCCCGACCCATACTCACATCACTACAAGGCCGGCTCTCTGGGAAGAGTGGCCGTACCAATGTCCCAAATATGGCTAGGTTGACTAGCGTCTGAGCTGGGAGGGATTTTACAGCCAGAACAATGGCATCCTGGGGAGAACCAGAATGGAAAACAAAACAAACAAAAAAACAACAAACAAACAAACAAACAAAAAAACAAAAAACGTGAGAAGCCCCGCTGGCACCGGTAGAGAACAAGGAACACCAGATTGTTTATCTTCTCTAGGCTGTAATTAAACAGGGGACTGGCTGAGGTAACCAGAGTAGCCGGGAGCTTGAGAGGAAGTGGGTCCCTGGGAACATATGGTTGGGAGCCTTGAAGTATATGGGAGACATTTGGGTGTGGGGCTCTCTGGAGGAGAGAGAGAGAGAGAGAGAGAGAGAGAGAGAGAGAGAGAGAGAGAGAGGCAG
>NW_021605519.1:257918-283314 GCF_004785775.1 Grammomys surdaster
TGTCTCTGTGTCTGGCTTATAGAGTATGACTGTAGAAAAGAGAGACTCTTTGGCACCAGAGATGGTGGCATACACTTTAATCTCAGCACTTGGGAGACAGAGGCAGGTGAGTTCAAGACTAACCTGGTCAACGTAGTGAGTTCCAGGACAGCCAAGGCTATATAGACAGACCCTGCCTCAGTGAATCAATAAGAGTGGCTCTTGGAGTCTGGGAGAGACACGTGTGTATGAAAGAGGCAGAGGTGGATGTGCTCCCTCTCTGGTAGATAGCATGTCAAGCAACAAGGTAACTCCTGACCTCTAAAGGCTGTCTCAGCCTTCCTCAGCTGCTGCCATGCCTAGGGTTGCCACATGTTGAGCCCCACATGCCTTGTGTCCCACAGCACTGCCATCTAACAGAAAGAGGAGCTCCCGGGTAGCTGCATTCAGGTGTCCAGGCTTGGAGCTCAGGTCTGGACAGAAGTTCAGCACCAGCACAGGGTTCAGCAAGATGTCCTTATGGAAACGTCGCTGCAGGAACCACACCTGAGCACAGCAGCTTGAGTTAGTCTGAGCCCAGGCCAGGGCAGCTCTGTCCAGGTTGGGCAGAGGGACTAGCCTTGGGGCCTTTTTCTATTCGATCCACTTAGAGGGGGCTGTTTTTTGAATGACAGCATGGATGTTGCCTACCTACACAAGACCTGCCTCCACCCACAAAGACCTATCTCAGAGGCATTCATGCAGGGTTTTCTGGGACTATGGATGCGCTCTGTGATGGTGGAGGCACGTACTGAGAGCAGACTGAGAACAGAGGGCCCTTGTCCTGATATGGTCCATCTTCCTGTTTCTTACGTACAGTTTCAGCCAGCACCAAAGCTTGGCCTTACATAGATAGCCATACCTGCCTTTCCCCATCACTGTCTCTTTGCTGCAACCTCTGGAAGTCATGGCGGGCCCTCACTTGGGCCTCATATTCTGCTGAACTCAAACTGCCAGCCTCCAGCATCAAGTGTGGCTGATGGGGCTCTGAAAAGAAGAGTCACAACTCTGTCAGGTAGTTCCTGCCCCTGAACCCCCAGACTGCTGGGCCCTTCTGTCTTCAGAAGACTCCAGCATTCTCCAAGATGACTTGGTCTTGCTTGGGGTCTTGAACTATCATTGAAAACTGCTTCCATGTCATTCCTAAGCATATCAGAGCTGTCCTACTGTGTGCCCCATCTCTCACCACTGGGGTATAAGAGGATCTCCAAGGCCCGATCACATTGGTGGCCCTCTGCCAGGGTGACACATATAGTTGCTGCAGAGCTGGCATGAGGGAGAGCATCTGCACGCAGAGCATGAGAGGGGCTCTCCAGGCCTAAGAACAGAAGTAAAGAGGGGTCAAAGTCACTTCACTTCAGGCCCCAAGAGCACAAGTACCGGCTTTCCAGATAACAGTGGCTATGGGCAGGGATTATGGCTGATTTAGCTGAGTGCTGAGTCTTATCTTGTACAGACTTATACAGGCTTATATAGACAAGGAAGGACTTATCTGCTTAAAGGGACTAGAATGTGGTGAGTTCCCAGGTCTGTGCTGGAGCTGGTCAGAAGGCTATACACTCAATTATCATCCTTCCCCTGCCTCTTGCACAAAGGAAAGCTACTCCTTTACTTGGACCAGTACCACTGTATCTCTCTTGATACTGGGGAATGGAGTAGTATATAAATTAATTACATTGTTAAAACTAGTGTGGAAACCAGTCTGGCATAGGCAGTGCAGGCAGGGGGTGTCAGGAGTCCAAGGTCATACTTGGTTACATAACAAGTTTGAGGCCAGCCTGGACTATATGAAACTCTGTCTCAAACAAACAAACAAGCAAGCAAACAGGCTAAACCAAAACCACTAATTAGCGATTCCTAAGACAAGCCGCTGTCTTCTTTTTACCCCTGTTCTCTCACCTATGAGCTGTGAATTATTTCCCAGTCTGACAACAATGATAGGGTGGCTAGGTTAGACCAGATACACCCACCTGCCAACAGACATGGTCCAGTCACAAGCATCTCAAAAGAGAAAGTATATGGAGCAGGACAGCGGGCAGGGCCTGAGAACACGTCCGGAGGGGCAGTTGGTTGATCCCAGGTCAGCCTTTCTTCCTCAGGGCTGCCTACCCAGAAGCAGCTGGTAGGGCTAGAAGGGAACATGGGAAGGGTTGTTAGGCTGCTGTGAAGGTCACTAGCCTTTCTAGCTGACTGGCACCCACCCTTCTTCACTCCGTCTAGCCCCTGGGGCCCCCTCACCCTCACTAGACCCAGATAACTTGAGGGAGGGATGAAGAGAATCACCATAGGCCCAACCTGTCGTCACAGAGCCCCGGAGACCTGGGGGACCCTGGCAGGTTTGGCTGGGCCAGTGGGGTGAACACAGTGGGCAGGGCCACATGCATCACCCCATCAGGCCTGGAGGGCAACTCCCGGCTGCTGCACAGGGTCACTGTCATGGTACCAGCTGCAGCCACAAGGCCAGTGGGCAACACCAGTGTGGACCGGGCTTGGGCCAGATCCAAGACAAGATGACCTATGATAAGTAAGAAAAGGTTTCAGAGAGCACTAGAAGGGGATGGGGGAGGTATCAATGGGGTGGGTGGACACTGAGGCACAATGCCAGGCAAAGCAGGACTTTGTGTAGTGGGCAAGGCACATGAGGCAGGATGACACATGAGGTGAACCATGGTGGGAGAGTCAGGTTGATAGAAGGAAGGGGCTGTCAACAGGCAAGAGCACAGCGAAATAACCACGGATGGAGGACTGAAGAAAAGGGGAGTATTCACTCCTGGAAGGCCCACTCTTCCCCTATCTCCCCCTTCATGTTCAACCTTAGTTTGCAATCACCCTAAAGAACCTTTCTTGTGGACTAACACCTCCTTCTAGACTGGGACCTGATATGTTCACAAATTCTCTGCTCATGAAAGATGGAGTACTCCCCAGGATTCACTAAGGTGCCTCCTGGATTCTCTACCTTCTCAAAGAGATTAAGGCAGCAATGTGCTTAGAAGCTGGAGGAAACAAAACAGCATTCACATGCAAAGCACAGGCTCTTTCAGGTGGGGGGGGGGCATGAGAGGGAAATGGAGTAGGGAGTGAGCATGTATTTTAAAAGATTTGTCACTGCCGCTGGATGTGACTGCACAGTCTGCCCCCCTTCACCTCTACAGCCGTGTTTTGCTTTATCTAACGATCATTTGTTCATCTTTCCCAGAAATACTTGCTGAACAAGATAAAGGAAGAAAAAGATAAAAAGAAAAAAGGAAGATAAGACATAGAAAATCTAGCACTTGGGAGGGAGAGGCACACCAGATCTTTTGACAGTTGGAGGCCAGCCTGGTCTATTGAGTGGGCTCTAGGACAGCCAGGGCTACACAGAGAAACCCTGTTGTGTTTTATAAAAAGTCCAGGATATGTTTTGTCCAGCCAGGTTTGGTGAGGTGGGAGGAGTGTCTTGGCAGGTTCACGCTGAGCATCTCTTCCCCTTAAGGTGGATGGGTACAGTGTCGAATAGTTTATTTAGGGCGTGGGAAGGTGAGTTGAGAAGGGAGTAGACACACACTCACACACTCACACACACACAGAGAGAGAGAGAGAGAAAGAGAGAGAGAGAGAGAGAGAGAGAGAGAGAGAGAGAGAGAGAGACAGCCGGGCGGTGGTGGTGCATGCCTTCTTTAATCCCAGCACTTGGGAGGCAGAGGCAGGCGGATTTCTGAGTTCGAGGCCAGCCTGGTCTACAGAGTGAGTTCCAGGAGAGCCAGGGCTACACAGAGAAACCCTGTCTTGAAAAACAAAAACAAAAACAAAAACAAAAACAAAAAAGAGGGGGGAGACACAGAGAGACAGAGAGAGACAGAGACTAGTTTGGTGGCTTTGCCTTTAATTCTAGTACTTTCTCGAGGCAGAATCAGGCAGACCTCTGAGAGTTCGAGGCCAGCCTGTCCTGACAGTGAGAAGAATAGAGTCAGGCTTTGAGTCTTAGCTCTGTGACTTCTGATTGTGTCATTTGATAATCCTCTTGGGAACCCTTCATTTCCTCATCCATAAAATAAAGAACATAATTATATCTCAAAGATTATAGTGAAGAATAAATGGAGAACTAATGCAAAGCGCCCAAAATCTAAGGAGCATGGTCATCACTTTTGGTCCCAATAAGAGGCTGAAGGAGGCAGTACACACTCTGTGCTCTTTGTATATAGAATACACAGGGTTTGTGAGCAGAAACCCACTTGGGGTCCTGTGTATTCATCACCATGTTTACACCATTGCCCCCTAATCTCCCTTCACCTATTCCCACTCCTCCAGTTAAATGCTAGCTCCTCTTACTGGAACATTCCTGGGGCTAGAGCCCAGGCCTTATTCTTGCTTCTACCTGTCTGTTAGGCTTAATCCAACTCTCCACACCGTTAGATTCTGTCCTTTTTCTTACCTAATAGTCACATGGGCAAGAATCAATTGTGTAAATAAACAAACAAATAGGATGCAGACCACAGAACACAGCACAGGGCAGGACTTCCATGCCCTCCAGCAGTCACGGGGTCCCTTTGTCCCAGGTTCTATGCTAGATGACCTAGAAATGACCAAAGCACAGCCCCAAGCTCAGGAGCCAGTGTTTCGAGAGAGATGGACAAGCAGATATAGTGACATTTATTTTGTCTCTTAAGTGCTTCTGGCTGGGGAACAAGGGAAGAGCACAGTCAATTATTTGTGGAGGATAAGGGGGAATTTCATTAGGCAAAGCATTTGAGTAACTCAGAGAACAAGTACAAACACATTAGTTAGAACCAGGGGATGGTCAAGCAGGGCAGTATAAAAGGAGTTTGAGCCACGGGTGAGAGCCTGGGCTGTTAGCTGGGACGGTGGATTTGATTCTGGAGCTAGTCAGTTCACAGGTTCACCGGGCCTGGCTCATGTGTGTAACCTAGGAGGTAAGGACTGGAGAATGCTCCCTTGGGGAGGAGTGCTATCTGCCTCATCTTAAAGAGACTTTGGCCACCTGGACAGTAGAGGTCTTTGGTACCCTGTAAGCTACTTAGTGCCTGTTATCTCTGTTTACTTGGCTGCGAACCTCAGACTCCCGCCTGGGCCACATTCTTTCAGCACCAGGTCCAGGTCACATGCCCTGTCCATGACTGCTGGATAAAGGGATGATCAATGGATGGAAAATAAAATCAGTGTCTGGAAGAAGAAAGAAGGCTGGCAGTGTTGGCGGGAGGCACGAGGGTGCAAGAACCTGAGCTGTGGCTGGCATTTGAGGACTCTGGCTCGGGCTTGGAACTTACCCTGTTCGCAGCGGCGGGGCGTAGAGGTCCCTAGTCCCAAGCCCAGAGCGCGACAGCAGGCGGCCTGCGATCGGCGCCGGCTCTGCAGCTGGAAGGAGACGCGCCGTCCGGCAGCCTCCGCCTCGAAGCCAGATACCACCTCTGCCTCAGCCAGAGGGTACACGAACACGCCTGCGAGCAGGAACGGGCAGACCTGCTGTCGAACCCCGCCTGGCATTTGCTACCTCCCGGCGCCCGCACCAGGTCTCACCGTCCACCGGCTGGGGCTGAGGGTTGTGGTAGGTGAGCCGGGCACGCAGGCTAAGGCAGGGTCCCTTGGCATAGGCTCGGACGCAGGAGTCGGTGAGTGGCAGCGGCTTCCAGCTGGTGGGGCAGTACAGGCCGGGCATGGTGCCCACCCTGTGTGAACAGGGGCTGGATGAGGGGCTCACTCCACTCCAGCGTCATGAAAGCTAGTTATGCTACCTGACCCTAAATCGGGTACCTAGACCTGGGACAAAAGCTAGCAGAGGGAGCAAGGCTGAGTCGAGGGCCCCCAACCCCCAAGCCGCAGCCTCTAGGCAGACAGGTGGGTAGATAAGAAGAGGGTGTGTGTGTTTAGGGATGGCAAGATGGGCATCCTTGTCCGTTACCTGGGTAGCAGAAGCAGAGAGCAGCTCCCCGCAACGCGGGAGTGGAGGGTTAATGGTTAACCCTCCAGTCCAGGCGTCCGCCAGTCCCGCTGCGGGCTGCGAGCCCAGCCGGGGGTTGGGGGGTGTCCACAGCTGTTCCTGCACCTTCTCGGGGCCTCAGAGCCGCCCCCGTACCTGCCTCCTGCCTCCTGGCTCTCCACGGTTGCCAGCTGTCAGAAGTGGCGCTTATGGAGAGATGGAAGATACTCTGGGTGGGGAGCAAAGGTTTAAAGGGCCAGCATTGCCCCAGGCGCCCCTAGCTCGCAAGGGTCCCCAGGGACAGGGTGAGGTCGGGAGCTGAAAGGGCTACAGTCTTTATCTCTCCTTGCCTGTCGTGACCGGAGTACTGAGAGAGGTTGTAGACCGGCTTGAAAGGTTGCAGTAGGAAGAACTAGAAAGGGACGGGAAAATTCGTCTCGGGAGGTCAGTTGTGCGGAGGTTTCGCGGCAGCGGGAGTCTATGTGATCGGTCTAGGGCGGCTCTCCCCGCCCTGGCTGACCTGAGACTAGGTAGCCACAGGGGGTGCTACAGGGTGGGTCTTGGGATCGCCCCCTCCCTTTGGGCAGCCCAAGCCTCACCGTCACTTCTTGGTGGAGTTGTGGGGCTTTGCGACCAGACGAGAGTGGGTGATGCTTCCTCTGAGCGCCACACTGCCTTGTTGCTGCACCTGCGGGATCCACCTCCGGACTACTGCTGAGATCCTGCGAGCCGGGAGAGGGGCGCCGGCTGCTAGTCCCGCCCGGGTTCCAAGAGGCCGCCCCTCCAACCCGCCTCAGCCCCGCCCGCCACTGCGGAGGGGGCTGCGGCTCCGCTCCTTCGGGCACCGTACCGCCTCCGCGTCAGCTCAGGCCGGTGGAGCCAGGCGAGAGTCCGCAGTGCAGAGAGCCTCCACCCCAACCGCTGCACGACTCCCACCAACGGCACAATGAGGCCTCTGAGCCCCCCCCCCCCCCATCCCTCTGGAGGTAAGGAGTTTCGTGAGCAAAGCAGGGCGGCGGAGTCTGCGAACACATTCCCCTCTTCCCAGCACTGCAGTGGCCCACCCACCACCACCCCGCCCTCGGTGGACTCCCGTTCACTGCAGTGACCCTTCCTCGTCACCGCAGCGGAAACCATCTAGGCCTCGCCCCCCACAAGAAGCAAATACGTCTTGGTTATTGCAGAAACCTCCCCTTTCGCGGCATGTGCCTTCGTTTTGTGTGCTCACCAAAGCGATTCCCCTCAGTCGAGTCTCCCCATCACTGCGGCGACGTCCCTACCCGGAAGCAGCCTGGCCTTCACTGCAGTGTTGTTATACCCTTCCTTTTCTGGGAGTGGGGAGGATGCGCAGGATGGCTGGCTCGCTCAAGGGCCTCAAGAGGAAAGCCTTCTAGCTTTCCCAAGGGTGCGAGCTGTTCCTGTCACAGCAGTGGTCCCTGCCCCCATCCATCAACATAGCACCTGGGGGTGGGGGTGGCATCCTTGCTCGGAAAAACAGGTTCCTTGCAATTGGCAGGATTTTCGCGTGTTTCTCACTGCAAAACATTAGGAAGGTCTGTAAAATCTCCCCTAGGACCTTGAGGGAAGAGTCTGAGAACCCCAGGAAGTGACAGGAGGTGAGTATGTTTGAGGTCACTCCTAAAGATGCCCTACTGCAATTCTGCAAAAAGAAGTTAAGGAGCGGAGTGCTGTAGGCGGGAGCAGCCAGAGCTGTAAGACTGAGGTAAGAGAGCATTTGTTTGTTTTACATACAGACGTCCAATAGCTTACACCATTTGTTAAAAATACTATTTGGAGCCATGCGGTGGTGGTGCATGAGAACTACACAGAGTTGAAAAAAAAAAAAGCAAAACACACACACACACACACACAATTAGGGATGGTCAGGGGCAAGGGTAAACGTGCTTTGCTGGCAAACCTGAGCTTAATTCCTGGGACCCACGTGGTGGAAAGAGAGTATTGACTCCCACAGGTGCGTGAATGCTTTGCCTTTGCGCACGCATGTAAACGGCGTGCATGCCTGCCTGCCGAAAGGGACCAGAAGAAGACATCGAATGCCTTGAAACTGCAGTTTGGGTGGTTGTAAGTCACAATGGAGGTGCTGGGAACCCATATTTTTTGCAAGAACAAGTGATTTTAACCCCTCAGCCATCTCTCCAGTGTAGATGTAATTTAAAAATGTTTTAGGGCTGGAGAGATGGCTCAGCAGTTAAGAGCACTGACTGCCTTTCCAGAGGTCCTGAGTTCAATTCCCAGCAACCACATGGTGGCTCATAACCATCTATGATGGGATCTGATGCCCTCCTTCGGTGTGTCTGAAGATAGCAACAGTGTATTCATATACATTAAATGAATAAATAAATCTTTAAAAAATGTTTTAAATGCTATTTTGAGGAGGCAAAGAGAAGGATCATGACTTTGAAACCAACCTGGACTGTTATTTTTTTGTTTTGTTTTGTTTTTGTTTGTTGTTTTGGTTTTTTTGTCCACACACACACACCCCACACACACAAAGTCTGTGTAGCCCTGGATGTTCTGGAACTTACTTTGTAGACCAAGCTGGCCTTGAACTCACAGAGATCTGCCTGCCTCTGCCTGAAACCTTACCTTAAAAAATAAAATAAAAACAAACCTCTAACTTTTCCTCTATTGAACTGCTTTTGTATTGTCAACAATAAGTCTGTGGGCTTGTGAAATCATGGCTCAGTGGGTAAAAGCACTTGCCACCAAATCCAACAACCTGAGAACTGTTTCCAGAACCTACATGGTAGGATGGATACTATGGCATTATGTGCCCCTCCCCCACAAATGTGCTCCCAAAATAAATACAATGTAACTTTAAAACTTCTTAATTAAAAGCCATCTGGTTATACTTGTCTGAGGGTAGCTTTTGGTTTTCTTTCTTTCTTTCTTTCTTTATTTATTTATTTAATTTTTTTTTGGTTTTTTTCGAGACGGGGTTTCTCCGGGCTTTTGGTTTTCTATTATGCTTACATATTTGTTATTTTGCCCATATCACAGTTTTGGTACAGGCAAATAATGAAGATAGATAAGGCAAGGAATTGAGTAAAATGATTCCTCTATTCTTGTTTTTTAAAAATAATTTGAATTATTTTAGTTCTTTTGCCTTTCCATATAAATTGTAGAATAGTCTTGTATATATGTACTTTTGTGAGTGTTTTTTTCTTTTTCTTTATTTATTTTATGTATATGAGTACAGTGTGGCTGTCTTCATGCACACCAGAGGAGAGCCTCAGATCCCATTACAGATGGTTGTGAGCCACCATGTGGGTGCTGGGAATTGAACTGAAGACCTCTGGAAGAGTATCCAGTGCTCTCTTAACCACTGAGCCATCTCTTCAGCCTGATATATATTCTCTCTATGTAACCTTAGCTGTCCGGGAACTCTTGCTGTAAATTAGGCTGGCCTTAAACTCACAGAGATCTGTAGAGAGAATCTTTTGTGTACTGTGCGGATCCATCACCTGTCAATAAAGAGCCGGTGGCTTATTAGCAAAAGGCAGGAAATAGAAGCTTGGAATTCTGGTAGAGATTGGAATTTCGCCCTGGGCTTGGAGGAGACAGACTCATGAAACTGAAGAAAGGTAAATAGCCATATGGTAGACATAGACTAGAATAAATGGGATTTTTGTATTAGCTAGTTGGGGAACAAGCCCAAACTTATGGCCTAGGAATTTATTCATAAATAATTAAGTCTCAGAGTCATTATTCTGGGAACAAAAAGCTCCTGGTTACCGTGATCCACCTGCCTGTCCCTCCTATGCACTGGGATTAAGGATATGATCCACCACTCCTGACAAGGTTTCAGTTTTTTGAGACAGTTTTAATAGTGTAGTCCAAACTATCTTCACACTCACAGCAGTCTTCCTGCCTCAGCTTGCCCACAGTTGGCTCCAGCTAATCTTTCTGTTTGTTTGAGACAAGGTTTCTCTGTGTAGCCCTGGCTGTCCTGGTTCTCGCTCCGTAGCCCAGACTAGTTTCAAACTCAGAGATCCACTGCCTCTGCTTCCTAAGTGCTGGGATTGGAGGTGGCCACCACATGCTAGGCAAAGGCTAATCTTATCTATAAAAAAACTCTTTCTAGAGTTGGTGGGAAAGTTCAGGCTGGACATTTAGCAGATGTGTCCTCAGAATAGAAGAGCTATTAGACTTGAGGCAAGGATTGTATGCTCTGTAGCTGAGAGGCCTCCAGGCTCAGCACAGACTGTGGAGATTCTCATTGGCACAGATCAGATTCATCATCACAAATTTACCAAATCAAGAATTCCAGACATGGGAGGGACTGTAAGATGGTGCAGTATGGAAAGACAGTTGCCACTCAAGACTGGTGATCCCTGAAACCCACATAAAGAGAAGGAGAGAACTGACTCCACAAAGTTGTCCTCTGACTTCCACAAGTGCACTATGGCACACACATGTGAGCACACACACACACAGAAACATACACACATTACATTCAGTGTTTAAAAGATGATAATAATTTCAGATGGGGCTGGAGAGATGACTCAGTGGCTACGAGTGCTTGCTGCTTCTTTTCAGAGGATCTGAGTTCAATTCCCAGCACCCACATCAAACTGCTCACAACCACCTGTACCTCCAGCTCTAGGAAATCAGTCACCCTTTTTCTGGCCTCCACTGACAGCAGTGCACAGAAACACATATACATAAAGAAAAAGTACATACATATACAAAATTAAATTTAAAACAAGATTTTAATTTTTATTACTTATGTAAATTATGCATGTCTGTACAGGTGAATGCAGAGGCCAGAGACATGGTCCTTCTGCAGCAGGAGGCACAGGTAGATGTGAGCTGCCTGGTGTAGGTGCTGAGAATCAAACTCGGGTTCTTTGGAAGAGTAATAGGAGCTCTTAACCACCGAGTCATCCCTCCCAACTGTACTGGTCTAGATTACGGTGGCTTCGAACATGCAGAGATCCACCTGCCCCTTGCTGTCTGGATGCTGGAATTAAAGGGGTAAGCCATTGTGCCCCAACTTCTTGTTACTCATACTCATTTTTGACTGGACTCAGAAGTAGAAGCTCTCAACAAAGACAACCTACATCTCTTGGCAATTTGTTCCTGGTGTTGTTCTTTGGCTTCATCCTCTAAGGGAAAAGTTTAGAATATTCTGTAGCCTCTTCATTTTTCTTAGTGCATTGTTTCTTCTGTGCAATATGTCCAAATTTATGTTGCAGAACACTTAGAGAAACAAGACTCTGACTGAATCTTGGTTGCTTTTGTCCAGGGCTGCTTTGTTTAAGGGCTTTCTGACAGCATATTGGTGGACCAGGATCTTCTTTAGAGAGATTATAAAGCTTTGAGGCTCTGCCAGCTTTTTTGAGCCCCAACCAGCAAGGCACAGTAGGAACATCCTTCTCTATCTTTTACAATAACCAAATTGGGAACACCTAGATTGGCATCCACAATTCATCCTGAATGTTATGGATAGCCCAGCAGCCAACACAAAGTCTTTACTCTAGCTGGTGTTAATCCCAAAGACGGAAGGAGAAAGGCCGCCGACCCACATCTTCATGGCTGAATCAATTAAAGCAAGCAATTAATTTAAAAAAAGCTTTTAACATGTGTACAGGCTGTTTCCTTATGGCCACAGGGAAGTAACTAAGACAGATACATATGGGGGTGGGAGGCGATATAGCAACTTTGAAGCATTCTTCAACTAGTTCTGATACTTTTATATTTAAGGATACTTTAGGTTGGATGAAGGCTAGCTTCGTGGGTAAGGCCACTTGCTCTGCAATCATGAGGATCTGAGTTTGGGTCCCAGCACCTATGTAAAAATCCAGGGATGGCTATATATGACTGTAACCAAAGCTTTCTGGGGCAGAGACAGAAGGATCCCAAGAGCTTGCTGGCCAGTCAGCCTAGATTATTTGGGTGCTTCTGCTTCAACTAAAGGCCCTGCTTCAGGGCTATAATGTGAGGAGAAACAAAAGAAGACATCTGACGACCTGCTTTGTTCTCATGTGCACTCACATGCATACACCTCACATACATAACAAACCACACACATACAGAGGAATAAAAAAGTACTTAACAGGAAAATTGGAACACAGATGTCAGAGTTAAAACAAACAGTGAATCTGGGAAAACTGAGGAAAGTAAGACGGTGAGATAGCTACTATGTTAATCACATAAGATGTTGATCAGAGGCTGGAGAGTGGCTCAGCAGTTAAGAGCACTGACTGCTCTTTCAGGTCTTGAGTTCAATTCCCAGCACCCATATGGTGGCTCACAACTATCTGTAAAGAGATCAGATGCCCTCTGCTGAGTGTCTGAAGACAGCCACATTGTACTCACATACATAAAATAAAATAAAATAAAATAAAATAAAATAAAATAAATATAAATTAAAAAAAAAAAAAGATGTTGGTCAGAGTACTGAGAAAAATAACAAAGCCAGTGTCAGGCAGGCTGCAGTCAACTCTGGGGAAAGAAGTACCCCTTTGAGGAGCAGGTATCCTTACCATTCCCTTAGAGTAAACCTTAGTCAGTCCTTTATGCACCTAACTGTAACAGATTGCATTTTGGGTAAGGCCTCCAGGGGAAGGCACGGTGAGAAGTGGCAGAGTGGTCCTGGGCAGCCAATCCTCCGGGGAGCCAATCCTCCAGGCAGCCCTGTACTGCTCTCTCAGAAGGGCCGACTGTCACTTTTTTCCTGCCTGCTAAAAATGAATGCTTGCTTGTTCTACTTGGGACCATGTGAATCCTTTCACCTCTGAAGCCCAGATCAGAGATGCTCTGTGGTCAAAGATTTCTTCCTTGTTTGGGATCTGAGGAGTTGACCTCTCCTTAGCGTAGAACAAAAAACTTATTTCTCCATGAAACAATTTGATGTCCCACTGTAAGGGTTCATGATTCGCTTAAGAATGATAACCCAGACTCAAATAGTATGTAAATGCAAAGAATGATTTATTCTGCAGAAGTTCAGCATGCTGGGGTCTCCTATTACCAAGATAGAGACACACACCAAGTGAGCTCGCAGACCTGATTTAAAAGCACATTAGGGAATTCCAGAGGGTAGGTGACCTCTATTTTAATCTGTTAGGTCCACCTGTGGACATTCTGTCACCAGGGTGTGGGGGTTGGAAATTCCTGCTGACACATTGTTCTTGCCTCAGGCCTGGACTTGCCTGGACTTGTCCAATTCTTGGAAACAGAGATTTAGGCCTAGTCTCCTTAACTGCCAGTTTGCAGCCTGTCATGGAATCAGCCTAGCCTTCTCACCACCTCCAAGAATATTTTGGTGTATATTATTATAGGCATAACGCTATTGTGCACTGTGTAAAGATTATACTTATATTATAGTCTTGTGTCTCCATATCTGGTTGCAATCCTTATTCTAAGAATTCCCTGTCTCAATATTGTATATCTTTGCTCCCCAATTATTCTCTGATTGGTCAATAAAGCTAGCTGATCAGCCAATGACTGAGCAGAGGACAGAATAGGGGTGGACTTCCTCCTAGCCAGGGGAGGAGTGAGTGATGAAGCAGAGATTAGCTATGAGGAGTCCAGGAGACATCATGAGAAAACAGTTCCAGGATAGAAAGCCATAAAATGCAAGTATCTTGGTGATTTCAGCTGGGAGGTAGCTAGATTAGCACAGAGGATAAAAATAGATTAATACTGCTTAGTTGTTGTACCCTTAAGTTTTGATAAATAGTCCAGTCTTAATAATTTGCTAGCTAGCCAGGCTAAAAGAAAAACTGCAACAGTTATAAAAAGATACTAACACATTACCTACAATGTCACACACCTGCACACCCACAGCACACCCACCCACCCAGACACTAATGTCACACACCTGCACACCCACAGCACACCCACCCACCCAGACACTAATGATGATGTGGCTTTATTACGTAATCCTCAACACCAGCTTCAGTTTTGCTGTGATCCATGAGATCTGGCAGGGCAGAGAGGGACTGAAGCACTAGACTGCCAGCTCAGGAGCCCATCAGTAAAACTGGGAGGGCAGAGTTGGGGTATGCGGTGGTGATGGGGCACACTCCTTGTAGGAACAGTGACCTCTGAGGAGGAGAACAGCATGTAAGTCAGTTCTGTTCTTTAGACCCAGGCTCAATGAACTGTTAAGGTACAATTGATGAACGGTCCAAAGAACCATCAATAGGAGGGGGTGGTGGTGCTGTGGGAGTTGTCACTCCCGTGTGCATCTCTTTGAGCTTTACTTCTGACAGCTTTATATCGTAATAAAAATAAGTCAGACGGAAAGGATAAGGAATTGACATGACTACCCCTCTGGTTGAGTTTGCTAAGCAAGTACCTGACTACTGAACTATCTCCAGCCCTTGGCATATCAGTTTACAGGGGGAGGCGTAAGCCTCTAGGAAGAACATATAGGAAATGTCCAGTTGGATGGAAGGCTTTTTCCTCGGCAGCCGCTTGTCCTGAGAACAAGGCTTGCATGTGACTGTCCCAGTCACAGCAATACTGTGAGGTGGAGGAGGGTTCTAAGGCCTATACTCAGTGGTGATTAAGTGGCCTATTTTGAGAGGCAGCCCAGGTAGAGGAGAAGCAGTCACCTCAAACTCCTCCTCTGACACATCAGTCCAGGTTTGACTTAGTAGGAAGGCAGGCCTTTAGAATCACTGAAATCATGCTGCTAAGTCAACCAATATTTATTTGCTGGACAGTGATGATACATACCTTTAATCCCAGCACTTGAGGAGCAGAGGTGGATCTCAGTGAGTTCAAGGCCAGCCTGGTATACACTGAGTTCCAGGACAGCCAGGGCTACAGAGAAACCCTTTCTCAAATATCCACAAAACAAAACAAAATCCAATTTCTTTTCTTGGGGCTCATGTCCAATAAGTTAGGTTGACAACTGTGATTTCTTATGGCCTGTAAGAACCTGATTCACACTTTCATGTTAATATTGTGAACTTGATAGGATCTAGAGTCAATTAGGAAACAAACTTCTGGCATTTCTGTGAGAATTTTATTTTAAGTGTGTGTGGGTCATCTGTGTGTAGGAGCCAGTGGAGGCCAAAGAGAACCTCTTGGATCTGGACTCATAGGCAGGCTTAAGCTGCCCAACGTGGGTACTGGCAACTAAGCTGCAGTCTCCTGCAAGAGCTCCTGACTCCTAAGCCATCTCCGAAGCCTCTGTAGACAATTTCTTACTGGGCTATCGAGGTGGGAGGACACAGCCTAGGTATGGGCAGTGCCAGTCCAGCACTGGGTCCTGGTCTAAGCAGAAAGGATAGAAGGGGCTGAGCACAGTGGTAGGCACACATTTTCCTAAATTATTACTGGATTAAACTTGCAACAGTGAAACAGTTTATCAGTAGAAATTCAGCTAACAGCTGGGTGTAGTGGCCCACACCTTTAATTCCAGCATTTGGGAGGCAGAGGCAGGTAGATCTATGAGTTTGAGGCCAGATTGAGTGAGTTCCAGGCAGCCAGGGCTACAGAGTGAGCTCCTGTCACAAACAAACAAACAAACAAACATTCAGCTGATACCAGGCATGGTTGGGCACTAATATAATCCCAGTACTTTGGGAGGCAGAGGCAGATGATCTTTTGTGAGTTTGAGGTCATCCTGGACTACAGAGTTCCAGGACAGCCAGAGCTAGGTTACAGAGTGAGACCTTGTCTCAAAACAAGCAAACGAACAACAAATAAAATTAAGTAAATAGATAAATTGGCCAGTGGGGACCTGGCTTAGTGTTTATAATCCCGGGACCACAGAAGCAAAGCAGGAATGTCATCAAGATCAAGGCCAACCTCAGTTATATGAGATCCTGTCTTCATAAAACAACATAACTGCTTCCCTGGCATAGTGGTACAAAACCCAGACTTTTACAGCAAGGGAGAGTCACAAACCTAGGGAGGAAGAGGGGACCATGGGAAGATGAGGAGAACAACAAAAACTGGGATGCAGGTCTAGTATAGGGCATTCTGGAAAAAATGGCGGTGTGTGTGTGTGTGTGTGTGTGTCTGTGTGCAGAAGAATCTGAAAATAAAATCTTTACAGTGGGAGAATCCAATAAGAGGTCTTTTCTGGGCCCAACAATACAAAGCAAGAGGTGTTCATTTCGACTGAGGAATCTGACTAAATGTAGTGTTTTTCAGTCACATAGCATTACAAGCCATAGCTCACTAAAAATCAAAAGGCAAAGCCAGTGCAATGGTTCAGTGCATTAAGGTGTTTCCTACCGTACCTGATGACCTGAGTTCACCTGGGACCACATGGTGGGAAGGAAGAACCAACTCCTACAAGTTGTCCTCTGACTGTAACAGGTGCAGTGTGGCATGTGCGGACATATATACACATAAATACATGAACAAATAAATGTAATTTTAAAAATTAAAGCAAACAGGATGTGATACATATATTTATAATCATAGCACTTGGGAGACAGAAAAAGGGAGATTAATTGTAAGGCCAGTTGAGGCTAAATAGTGAGGTTTTAAGGCAGCCCTCGGCTATACTGAGACCTTGTCTAAAAACACTCAGGGGTCTGAAGAGACGGCTCAGAAGTTAAGAGCATTGGCTGCTTTTCCAGAGATACTGAGTTCAATTCCCAGCAACCACATGGTAGCTCACAACCATCTATAATGAGGTCTGGTGCCCCCTTCTGGTGTACAGGAATACATGCAGGCAGAACACTGTATACATAATAAATCTTAAAAAAAAAAAAAAGAAATCATAAAAACACTCAGTTGAGACGGTGCTGGTAGGACATATCCTGTTGCTTGCAGAGCCTAGCAGTTTGTGATAAGTCTGGAGAAGTGGGAGAATCAGACCTTCTGGTGCAGTGTAAATCCAGCCCACTATGCAGAGTCCTAGAAGGCTGCATAGGAGCTGTGCCTGTGTCTGTCACCAGTGCTGCCTCCCCTAATGGAGGGGGCCCTTTGGCCCTGAGCTGTGACTACCAACCAGATTTGGGGAAATGACTCTATGTACACTGTAGGACTGAGTGAAATCCTGTGGGTATCATTGCTCACTTATGATTTAAAGACACCCTTGTGAATACCATCAGACACCAAACTTTAGAGTGTGCCCTTCAGCTGGGGCTGCTCTTTCTACCAGTCCTCTATGGTAGACCACCTGTATAAAGCAAGGTGCTCTTGGTGACAGTCTAGCCCATGGCCATTGTAGAGCACACTTGACACCAAGAGCACTGATGCAAAAGGCCACAGCAGATAACCTACCTGGTTGAGCAGGAGGCAGATATCATTGACATCCATTCTGTCTGCTTGGTCTCCAGTGTGTGGTGGTGGTGGTGATGGTGGTGGTGGTGGTGATGGTGGTGATGGTGGTGTTGTGTGTGTGTATGTGTATGTGTATGTGTATGGGAGGCCCTGAACATATACTTGGACAACGTCAAGCCAAAGCAAGAAATATGTCCAGGCAAACATTAATCCAAACAAAACCAAAGCCTAACAAGAACATGAATCAATAAAGTGTGAGGCTCACAACAAATAGTAATGATTATCATAATGGCTAAGCCTTGAGATACTAGAAACAGGAAGGCAAGCATGAGGTATATCTTAGCAACCACACTCCTCTCTGAACAGTGCACCTAGCAACAACCTAGGACTCCCGTGAGCACTAAGTATACACATCCCACTCTGGACAATGGAATAACTATTGTTATTTTATGAACTTCAAATGTGGACAGTTTTTTGTTTTTAGACAGTCTAACTACGTAGTACTGGCTGGTCTGAACTATAAAAACCAGGTTATTCATGGAGAGCCACCTGCTTCTGTCTCCAAGTGCTAGGGTTAGAGGCATGTACTATCATGTCCAGCTCAATTTCCATTCAAACACATTTCCAATGCATCTAGGTACAAGGGAAGGAGAGCCAATCTAGCCTGGACTGCCTGGGGGTGCATGAGCAGTAAGGTAAAACTGTCTACAGGTAAACTTTTACGGACAAGCCTCCATTTACCATCTTATGCCTGTGTATTATTGGGTGTGCACACAATTAAGTCAAATGCATTATGGGAAGGGACATGTGCAGTGGGCACAGGCTCATGCAATCCAAGCCTGTCAGACAAAATAGAACCATACATCCTAGTAACCAAATTCCTCTCATCTCCACAAAAGGCAGTCCCTAATGCCATCAGGGCCCTTCCATCTTCACTCATGTGGCCCACTGCTCTCTTCTGCTTTTTCTGTTGCTTTGCTTTAAACAAAATTTCCTTGCTCTTTTTTGGGCTTTCATTTCATTCTTGAATAAAGATCCAAGAACCTGGGAACATCCCTCTCAGACTACAAGCGATAAAGCTATAGTAGAAGTTTTGCTTGTATTACCTATTAAATAGTTAGTAGAGGGTGTGCTTATATTTTGATGGAAAAACTTGGATTGCATGAGCTCATGGACTCACTACCCATGCCCATTCCCATAATGCATTTGATTTTAATCATGTGCACAACCAATGTACAACTCGCTAATGCAGTTATTCCTGTTTTACTGATTAGGGAAAACAAGGTGTCAATATACACTTCTTACTCCATACTGGGCTTAGTTTATGAGTTAAAACCAAATGGGAGGGGTAGGGAGACAGCCCAGTTGCTAAAGTGCTTGTCTTACAAGCAAGAGGACCTGGAGTTTGATCCCCAAAGCCATATAAAAGGCCATGCACGGCAGTGTGTGCCTAATTTAAGTGATGTTGTTTCCTGGAGCCCTACTAGCCAGCTAATCTAGTTTATTTGGTAAAGTTCCAGGAGAGTGATAGATCCTGTGTCAAACAAAAGGTCAAAGGGCCTGAGAAATGACTCCTGAGGTTGTCCTCTGATCTCCACAGGCATGCAACACACATGCAAATGTATACATATATGTAAAGAATTTAATAAGCCAGTGCAGCAGGTGGTTGTTGAGGCAGACTCCTGCCAGTGAAGGGTCCAGGGCTGGCTGGCACTGCTGCCTTTCCTCACCTCTGTATCAAAAGCTGGCTGGCACTGATGTCTCCCCTTGCCTCTGCATCTCTAACTCGAGCCCCTGGCATCTCACCTCCAGCGTTCTCCAGCACAGGCAGGCTTACTTCACTGTACACCTGGGCATGTCAGGGTCATACAACTGCAGTCACTGAGTGCCATCTCCTTTCTGGAAGGCTCCAGCACAAGTGAAAGTAGCATGTATGTCTGCAGCTTTTCTTTAAGCCCAGACTGGTCCATGGTTAGTTACAGAAATATCTTCTTTTTCTAGTCCTTACAGTCAGCTTGGGCACAGTAAGCCCATGCTGAGTATTTTTAGACTGTGTGGTGGCCAGTCCTTAACAGTGCCACAAGGAACCTGGGGGTTAAATGGTTTGCTTTTCTACTGTGGCCTTAAGTGGAAATTTCTGGTTTTTTTGGAGACTTAGGTCATAATGCTTTGCTGGGGCAGATGAGTGAAAGGATGTTTTGCTAAAGCGGATACATGAAAGAATGTTGAGGTAAGACACAGATGAGAGGTGGTTTTGTTGAAGTAGACTTGTGGGAGGACACGTGTTATTTAGAAGGAATATAAATATGATCACAGATGGTGGGACAAGGCTCATCCTTTGGTTCACCTTGCACCACTTTGCTGATCTTTGCTTGTCATGACTTCTTAGAAAGTAACTTGCCAAAAAAACTTCTCAGGTTATTTGGCTTCTGGCTGCTTCCTCACACTCAGGGTGATTGGTGGAGTCTCGAGGTTTTATTCTGGATCAAGCTGTCATTGTTGATTCCTGTGTGGTGTCTGCTGAGTAGACTGGAATGAAGCTGCTAATTCGTGTTTGGTGTTTGCTAGTGGGATGAACTGCTGATATCCTGACACTGAAGACTGGATTCATCCCAAATAATTCTTTCTAAACAGACTTACTTCCTCTGTGTCCTAATAACCTTTCTTTTTTACTACCTCTGGTGGGTGGTGGGCTAGAAAGGAGGTTAAGGTGAGTAAGAACCCTCATTAAAGTAGGTTTTGAAAAATCAAAGACTAATGTGGCCCCGTCTACTAATACTAACTAGTATGTGCAAACCCTTTCCTCACAACACCTCAACTTCCAATACTCTTGGTGCTCTTCTAGGGACCATCAGTACTTCCAAGACTCCTAGTGGGCTTACTAGCTAAGAGGGATTCAGAGACTGAGCTCAGAAGACTGACAGGCATGGGACCACTAGTTCCCCGAGTTGGAAAAGGATTACCTGTCTGAAAAATCTCAAATTCTAGTGACGTGCAGAGCCAAGCACAAGGATTGCTGCTGAGGTGCTCACAGTTCATGTGCATTCTTAGGAGGATCTAGTTGAAGGGAGTAGGTTCTAGGTGCACACTGTAGGAAGTTTGAGATCTCTCTCCTAAGCTGCTGTATCGGCACATCCCCATCCCCCACCATGTTGTCCTACACATGAGTAACACAGTCAAGCGCCCATGGCTGAAGCCTCTAAAACCATGAGGCGACATAACCCTTTCCTTGTTTTAGTTTTTTTGTAAGGAATTCTTACATTCAAGGCTAGCTCACACATTGTCCCTTACCTCACAGGCCTCTCTTCCCAAACCACTAAACCATAACGTTCAGCATAGCTCAGGGAAGATGTGGGGTTGAGACTCATGACTACAATCTCTAGTAGGCTGAGAGAGTCGTGTGATGTCTCCATTTTAATGTCTTCTACATACCGATTAATTGTAACAGCTGAGCCCTTGAGAACTTAACTTACAGGTCAGGCTCCTCTTAAATGGATCCAAATGAGCCTCCGGTTTCAGCTTCCAGTGTGCCTGGGATCACAGGCACATGCTACTACTGCACATCTTCCTCTCTTACAAGCCTGCTTAATTTGGAAAGAACGAAGTGTTCTATTTTTTTTCAGTTAGACAATTCCCTACTTCCCAGGCTGCTTCTACATGGTTAGAGGAAACAAACAGAACATTAAATCATTAATGCAAACTGGGAACAACAATAGCTTCTTTTTTTTTTTTTTTTTTTGAGACAGGGTTTCTCTGTGTAGCCCTGGCTGTCCTGGAACTCACTCTGTAGACCAGGCTGGCCTCGAACTCAGAAATCCATCTGCCTCTGCCTCCCAGTTTCTCTTGAGCCCTAAAGGTCCAGATTATAGAAATGAGTGATGGGGCCAGAGTCCCGGGAAAGCAGTTGGTGGGCTGTATGAGGCCAGAATCCAGTACCAGTTCAAACTCCCAAGCAGCAGGGGCTTAGCCAGCAGAGCTCACGACCATCTCAGCCGAGGCTAATTCCAGGCTAGGGTGCGAGCACCAGAGCAATCCCCATACACCCTTCTCCATTCCTCCAGCTCGAGCCCACCTAAGTGACAGACAGATGACATTTCCTAACAAGAGGAAGGCTGTACTGCTGTTGCTTTGTCTGCATGACTGACAGTCACATCACAGGAAAATACCAGAGAACCCAGAACCCAGAGCAGAAAATCATGGCAAGCCCTGCCCATGAATGAGCAGAGACGAGGCAGAAGAGATCCAGGAGGGTATTTAATTTACATAGCAGCCACGTGGGTCCCTGTCAAGCTGGGCAGTGGGGTACTTAGAACCCCAGATGGCATCCCCTTATCCTTTTCCTTCAGGACTGTCTTCACAGGCCCTTGTATAGGTCTCCCCACATTGTGCAGAGGATGCTCCAGTTGAAAGGAAGAGGAATTTGGAAATAAGGCTGTCCCCAAGTAGGGAAAGTCCTAAGCCTGGAGTTGGTTGCCTACATGGTAGTTCAGGGGTCTTGCAAAACCAGTCCACGTCCTTGGCACAGTCCTTACTCAACTGGGGCCTCTAGAGAAAGCCCTCCCGACGGAACTGTTCTTGGAGGAGGGCCCGGTACTGGTCAAATCCTCCCTCAACCCGAGTGACACTGCCTTTCTCGCACACCCACAGCTCCTTGCACACCAGTCGGATGAAGCGTTCATCGTGAGATACCAGAATGACACCACCCTGAAAGACAAAACATACGTACTCAAGGGATAAGGTATCAAGGGTACAGAACCCTCAGGAAGAAGAGTCAGGCAAGAACATGCTTACTCTGAAGTTGTTGAGAGCATGGCCCAAAGCTTCAATTGTCTCCATGTCCAGATGGTTTGTGGGTTCATCCAGAATATAGAAGTTGGGGCTGGAAGGGAGAACACATGTTATAAGATGGTAGAAAATTAATCCTTATGGCACAAAGAAGAATCATTTTGCACTGGGCAAGAAGGGGAAATGAGAAGGCAAGACCCCTCCCACCCCCCAATTAGACTCACCAAGGCATGGTCATCTGAGCAAAGGCTACCCGGCTCTTCTGGCCCCCAGATAAGCTTGCAACAGGGCGCATGGCCAGTTCTCCAGAGACACCATACCGGCCTAACTGGTGACGATATTCCTCTTCAGGTCGCCCTGGAAAAGGCCCCGACATCAGATGATCAGATGAGCTCTCAACCCAACTCACTTGCTGCTTCCTAGGTGTTCGTTCTCTCTCTCTCTCTCTCTCTCTCTCTCTCTCTCTCTCTCTCTCTCTCTCACTCACTCACTCACTTATTTTTGTTTATGAGTACACTGTAGCTGTCTTCAGAAACACCAGAAGAGGGCATCAGATCCCATTACAGATTGTTGTGAGCCACCATGTGGTTGCTGGGGATTGAACTCAGGACTGTGGAAGAGCATCAGTGTTCTTAACCGCTGCGCCATCTCCCCAGCCCTAGGTTCTCCTTCTCAGTGCCCATGTTCTTATACATAGACTTAGGGAGACTTCTGTAGACTGACTGACTCAAAACAGGCCTAGCTGCAAGGATCAGCAGAAACACTCTTACTGCAAACTGTAACCCTAACATACCAGGAAATTTTCGAGCCAGGAGTTCCACAGCACTGACATTCAAGTCTAGTTGTTCCACGTGGTGCTGGCTAAAATAGCCTATTTTCAGATTCCTAGAGGCAAAAATGAAGGCAAGAAGCACAACTGTGAAGTTGTATAAGCAGCTGAATGTGTATGAGTGTGCATACAGTTCACTGGGGGGGGGCACTACCTGTGGGCTGTGGAGAAGTATAGGTGGCTCTGTGTGTGTGTGTGAGTGTGTACACAGTTCATGGGGATAGGAGGTGGGGGTCCATTACCTGTGGGCATGCCTGATACCCCGAACAGGAGCCAGGTCCCCCATGAGCAGCTTCAGCATCGTAGATTTCCCAGCCCCATTCTCCCCAACCTGTAGGAAGCGTGAACGTTCGCAGTGAGCATGCACGGAGGCACAGAGGGAAGGAGGAGGCGAGGCCCTGGGTGGTCCCAGCCTTACAACCAAAAACTCTAACCAACTAGAGGAACTGGAGACTGACCTGGCTCTCAAATTTGGGCAGAAGGTACTTTTTACTTGCTATTTCCCCAGCCTTTACCTCCCTTCTGAGGAAAGGGGAAATTTCCCTAAAACCAAGCTCAAAAATCCTTAGCTTTAGCCTATGTTCTTGCTTTAATGTCTTATGACTGTCATAATTCAGAAACAAGGACAGTAAGGTAAACTACTGCTGTATATATTTACAAAATGCCACATGCCAGGTTTTTCATCTCTGAAAACCCTATGAGTCTACAGAGAACACAGCAGTGCATGAGTTCCTGTGTCTCGGCCCCGCCCATTTCTCTTTGTACTCTTGCTTCTATTGTGTCAGGACTGGCCCAACCCACGCCTGTTCAAGAAGACAACTCCCAGGGCAGTCAACATAAGAGCAACCATACCACACAGATTCGGGACTCAAGATCAGCAGAGACAGACAGGTGACTGAAGATGATGTGTTTAGGATCATAGTAGAAATCCACCTCATCTAGCTGCAGAATTGGCGGTGAGAACTTCTCAAACCCATCAGGGAACCTGCAGGAGGGGCAAGGACGGCGCGTGGAGGCAGCCAGACATGCGAGCTCCCCATCCCTCCCCTGGCTCCCCATCCCTCCCCTGGCTTAGTACTCACTTCAACACCACCTCTGACTCCTTGTCCACCGGTTTTAGTTCAGGTCTGAGAGAAGAGATGGAGAAATGATTATTTTAACAAGATATCAAAGCAGAAAGGAGAACACTGTGGGTAGAAAAGTTTAAGGAGGGAAGGGAGACAGGAAGTTGAGTGGGAAGGGTCAAGATGTATGGAATTAAAGTATATTTTGGAAAAAAACTAAAGGATGTATAGAAAAGATACAAGGAAACTTGATACTTATTAAGCTAATTAAAAAATAAAGTTTGAACTGGGTGGTGGTGGTGCACACCTTTAACCCAGTACTCAGGAGGCAGCAGCATCTCTGTGAGTTCAAGGTCTAAAGATCGAATCCAGGACAGCCAGGGCTACACAGAGAAACCCTGCATCAAAAAAAGTTTCAACAGAAGTACCCTATGTGTGTGTGGCTATAGCTGCTCCAAGAACCTACAGGTTATTAGGTTATTAGAGTCCCAGTGCCAGGGCTGGCTACCTCCCTACAAGCTGATGGTCAGGAAATAATACAGGCAACGAAGCTCCTGCTGCCTAGCCCTTGGTGCTGGGAGGTGCTTAACAGGATGCTGGGGGAGAACTGCCACCAACAGTTTGCCTTAGCCATGGATTTGTGTGCTACACTACTGTCTAGCCAGGCCAGAAGTACCCACTTGTAAGTCTATTATGGGATAATCAACTGCTGCCTGACTGGAATTGAGGCCTGCTCCACAGGAAGAGCTTGCATCTGTACTGTAAATCAGACCCCACCAGAGCCCATAAGCTCCAGTGTGGGAGCCAGAGCTATTTGTTAAATCATCACCATGTGACCACTAATTGCCTTCTAAATAACTATGTTTATCCCCATAGGTTAGTCAGCTACAATCTGAGAAGCAGTAACTGCAGAGACTCATAACTTGTCAAAGTGCTGTTAACAAGTGACCACTGTTGAGTGTCAACTGTTATGGAACAGTCTTCTAGGCATGACCCGGCCATGACGCTCACTGCAAATTGCTGGGGTTACTGCCCTGGATCTGCATGAGACTGGACCTGTCCTGAAGGGGCTGAGCTCATGAGCTCCTACTACTAAGGGTTTATAGGCAATTAACAATTACTAGAAGAGGGAGAGACGTTTTCTTCAGTAGTATAGCCACTAGTGATCTTCTGTAAATAACACCTTACCTATACTCTTGTAAGAAATCCTAATGAAACTTAATATCATGACAAAGTCCATTACACACACACACACACACACACACACACACACTAATAAAAGCATTAAGACAATTAACTTTATATTGAAAGTGATAACATACACACAATCCTACCACTTAGGAGGCTGAAGCCAGCCTATGTAAAAGTTTTGTGTTATGTAGGGAGACCCTGACTCAACAAAATGACAAAAATAAACAAAACTTAAAAAAAGAAATCTGTTTAATCCCAGCATTTGGGAGGCAGAGGCAGGCAGATCTCTGAGTTTGAGAGTTCGAGGCTAGCCTGGTCTACAGAGTGAGTTCCAGGACAGCCAGGGCTACACAGAGAAACCCTGTCTCAAAAAAA
>NW_021605519.1:283414-309206 GCF_004785775.1 Grammomys surdaster
AATCCCAGCACTTGGGAGGCAGAGGCAGGTGGATTTCTGAGTTTGAGGCCAGCCTGGTTTACAGAGTGAGTTCCAGGACAGCTAAGGCTATACAGAGAAACCCTGTCTCGAAAAACAAAAAACAAAACAAAACAAAACAAAACAAAAAAAAAGACAATCTTTTTTTTGCAGCAAAAAAACCCAGAAAACCAAAAAACACCCCATAGTCTTGGGCTAGAGTGATGAATCAGCAGTTAAGAATACTGGCCAAGCCAAGCAGTGGTGGCGCATGCTTTTAATCTCAGCACTTGGGAGGCAGAGGCTGGCGGATTTCTGAGTTCGAGGCCAGCCTGGTCTACAGAGTGAGTTCCAGGACAGCCAGGGCTACACAGAGAAACTCTGTCTCGAAAAACAAAAAAAACAAAAAAAAACAAAAAAAAAAAAAACAAAACAAAACAAAAAAAATACTGGCCGATCTTCCAAAGGACCCAGGTACAACTCCCAGCACCTACATGACAGCTTACAACTTGTCTGTAACTCCAGTTCCCAGGGTCTGACACCCTCACAGACATACATACAGGCAAAACACCAATAAACATAAAATAAATAACTTTTAAATAAATGTAAGCTAGGTGGAGTGGTGCATGCTTTTGATTCTCACACTTGGGAGACAGAAGTAGGCAGATCTCTGTGAGTTCAAGTCCAACATTTTTTACATAGCAAGTTTCAGACTAGCTAAGACTATATATGGAGAATATGTAGTTTCAAACAAAAAATAAATCAATAAACCAAGTAATAAAAATAAACAGATACATGAAAATTAAAAAAAATCTTTTCATTTATGTTTCATGTTTATGGGTGTTTTGCATGCACATGTCTTCATACCACAAACAGGGTGTCCGTTCCTTTGGAACTGGAATCACAGACAGTTGTGAACTGCTGACCAAAGGCAGGTCTTCTGCAAGAGCAGCATTCTCTTAATGCTCAGACATCTCTTCCATGCTAAAAAACTTGTAATGACGTTTATTTGCCAAGCATAGCAACATACACCTTTAACTGTAGCACTTGGGAGGAAAAGCAAATGGATTTCTGTGAATTTGATACCAGTCTGATCTACATAGGAAATTCAGATCAGCCAGGGCTATCATAAGACTCTGTCTTAAAACAAAAAACCAGAAAATGTTACATTGACTTTTGTTTGAATTTGTTTGCCTGTGTGTGTACATGTGGAGGTCAGAGGACAACTTGCAGGAGCTGGTTCCCCTCCTCCATGAGTCCTGGGCATGAAATCTGGACCATCAGGTTTGCAGGCAGGTCTCCTGGCTGAATGGTTCTCCAATTTAAAAAAAAAAAAAAAATCCTATCTTTCAACAGATTTTTAAAAAATGTTACATTTGTGTTATTAATTGTATGTTGTACATGTGATGCAAGAACTCACTAAGTTGCCTGAGCTGGCCTTGAACTTGAAGTCCTTGGAGTTTAGTCTTCCCTAGTTTGGAGATTTCAGTTCTGTGACTCCAGCCCCAGCTGCCAGTCATTTCTGGGTAGCTTTTACCCTTAATATACAGTGATAAATGTTTCCATGCCAGAGTTGTAAGCCTTATGAATTTAATCTCTCTTCCAGAATTTCTACAAAGATTCCTTCAAGATTAAACCCTCAATGAGACATTAGTTATGGAACTGTTTATCAAAACTATGATGTGGTGTTGCTTTTCATGCAGTAGGATATCAGAGACTGCAAGAGTTAACAAGTGCTGGCAAAGACACAGGAAAATGTCAGTTCCCATAGGCATGTAAAACAATGTGTCTGTTTTAAAACACAGTCTGGCAAGCCAAAAGTAGCGGTAGTAATGCCAGCATGTGGGAAGCAGACAAATCTGGAGCTCAAGGCTAGCCTGGGCTACAAAATGAGGGACTGTGTCAACCTACAAACAAAATGACTGGTTTGGACTTGCAAGCACACAGATCCTTCTGCATTGCATCCAGCTACTCTACCCAGCCAGACTCCCCGTCCTTTCCAGAGTCCAGCATCAGCCCTCAAGGAAACTTCTCTTTGCAGGAGAGATCATTACAGAAAACCACAGCCAATCAGAACACAGAGATGTGGAGCCCCCTCACAATCGACATATTCCACAAAACACTACACACCTAAAGTTCAGGGAACTTTTAGGAAGAAGGGGTGGAAAGATTCTAAGAGCTAGAGGATCAGGGAGTTTGCTATGAGACTGTCTCCTAGCATTGCTGACAAAGCTATGACCATATAGTCTCACCAACATGTCTGACCGAACATGAGCTGAATAAGATGATGCTAACAAACACGCCAAAGTGTGTGCATGTGGGTGGGCGTGTGAGTGGGTGAGTGTGGAGGGACATGAGGCCTCAACCCTATACAAAAAGCTACAGGCAACCAAGGAATACTGAGAGCAGGAGGAGAAAGTCTCCCTCAGGACAGAGCACACCAATACCAAATAGTCAGCCCTGAAAACATACATATGAGGAATAGTATACAGACTGAACAAGTTAAATTCGGAAATATATTCATCTACATACCCAGATGTAACAGCAATTAATTAAAAAAGGCTATGAACTGAAAAAAAGAACAAGGAGAGAGGGTTTGAAAGAAGGAAAAGGAAGGGAGAAATGATGTAATTGTATCTCTAAGAAACAAGAAAAAATTCATGAAAAAAAATCTGACAGGAATTATATTCACTTTCTAGTGAGATTTGTATTAAGCATATCCAATATAAAATAAACATTTATTTAATTAAACAAACAAACAAACAAACAGACAAACAAACCTGGCCTGGAAGGGGTCTGAGGTAGATAGCTCAGTTGCTAGGGTGCCAGCCTAGTATAGGCAGGTCTTAGATCCAATCTCTAGCACTGCACTAGCCCAGTGTGGTGACTCATGCCCATAATCTCAGTTCCTGGGAGGTGAAGGTAGGAGGACCTCGAGTTCAAGGTCATCTTTGTCTATGTAAGAATTAAGGCCATTTGGGAGGCAGAGGCGGTAGATCTCTGTGAGTTTCAGGCCAGCCTGGTCTACAGACTGAGTTCCAGAACAGCCAGAGCTACACAGTGAAACACCATCTCAAAAGCAAAACAAAACAGAAACAAAATCAAGTAAGAGTTTAAGTTCAGCTTGAGCTACAAAAACTCCTGTCTCAAAACAAACAAACAAACAAACCCAGCCTGCAGAGCCTTAAAAAGTTAAACATTAGAGTTAACTGTGGTGACACGTGCCTTAATTCTAGCACCTGGGAGGCAAAGACAGGAAGGATGTGAATTCAGGGCCAGCCTGGTCTGGTTCCAGGCTAGGCAGGGCTATACAGTGAAACTGTTTTAACATCACCACCAAAACCCTTCAAAAGTGAAATGATCATGTATACCAGCAAATCCATTCCTAAATTTGTACCCAAGTAAAACAAAAAGCAATGTCTGCTTGTGAACTTGTACATAGGGGCAGGAGAGGAGATAGCACAGTGATTCAAGCACCCGTTGCTCTTGAAGAGGATCCAGGATTGGTTCCCAGCACATACATAGCTGCTTACAGCCATTCGGTAACTCCAGTTACTGGCACTCAGCTCTCATTTCTGGCACCTGACCCCCCCACTCCTTTACATATATATGCAGGTAAAACACTCATGCACATGAAATAAAAATCTTTTTTTTTTTTTCCCCTCAGACAGGGTTTCTCTGTGTAGCCCTGGCTGTCCTGGAACTCACTCTGTAGACCAGGCTAGCCTCGAACTCTCGAACTCAGAAATCCGCCTGCCTCTGCCTCCCAAGTGCTGGGATTAAAGGCGTGTGCCACCATCGCCCGGCAATAAAAATCTTTAAAAGACAAAAACCAAAGAACTTGTACATAAATGTTCATAGCAGGCTAGCTTTGGTGGCTCGTATCTGTAATCTCAGTACTCAGAAGGCTGAGGCAGGAGGACTGCTGTGAATGAACTAGCAGTGAGTAGAGGCTACAGATTGAGACCTGGTCTCAATCCCAACATCACCTAGAAAGTTCATAGTGTCATTCATTATTCCTAAACAAAATATTGGGATAACCTAATGCTCATCACCTGACTCAATAAACACAATGTGTCAGATTCATGAAATGGAGCACTAATCCACAATAGGAAATGATGTCAACATTCTAACATGGATGACCCTAGGTGAAACGCCAGTAGAGGAGCTAGCTAGACAAGAGTGAGGCTTGGTTTGCACTCGGCCCAGTATGAGGAGGGAAAAAAGGCAAGACTAAGCAATACACAGAGACAGATAATACATTTGACTTTGTGGATGCCTAGAGAGATTAGTGTAAAAGACTCTGCTTCCATGCTGGAGAAAAAGCTGGCTGCTAGCTAAAGGGAGACCTAGGATGGAAGGGTAAAGGACAGCAGACAAAATGCGGAAGGAAAGAAGAGGAGTCAGGGTCTGGTCCAGGACTAAGTACTCACAGTTTCTCCAACATCTTCAGTTTACTCTGCACTTGAGAGGCTCTGTTTGCATTGTACCGAAAACGGTCAATGAAAACCTACAGGAGAAGTAGGCACTGGTCAAGTTCCTTCACCACCCACTCTGTCACCTAGGGGTGGGACCCACAATCCTGCCTCCCCCACCACACCTGGATGTGTTGGCGATACTGCTGCTGTGCCTCATACTCGCGTTGCTGGTTGAGTAGCCGCTCCTGCTTGCTCTTGATGAAGGTTTCAAAGTCCCCTCGGTAACCATCTAGCCGTTGGCTATGCAAGTGGATGATGTCTGTGGCAATGGCATTCAGGAAGTTTCGGTCATGAGAGACAACTAGGATAGTGGAGGGCCACGTCTGAGGAATAACAGGACGGCAGGCTGTTTGGAAGGGTAACTAGCTCCCAGTGTCTTGGAGGCAGACTTGCTCCAGACCCACAGCAGAGCCTTCCCTAAACTCACCTGCAGGTAATTCTCCAACCACAGGATGGCCCTTACATCCAGCATGTTTGTGGGTTCTGGAGAGGAAGCAGTGAAACACACACTTGGTGATAAAGAGACGGAGAGCCAGGAACAAGGATGTGATCATCCTTGTCTAGCTCTGAAGTCAGTGTAGCTCCTTCAGACTTACCGTCTAACAGTAGGAGGTCTGGCCTATGAAAAAAGAATACAGGGTGTGAGGTTTTATGGCAGGAGACTGGTCATGGAGTCCCATCATGTCCCCAGTCACACGGTCCCAGGCTTGGGGGACTCACCTGGCAAAGAGAGCCCGGGCTAAGGCCAATCTCATTCTCCAGCCACCTGAGAACTCCCTGAAGATAACAGACTCACATTAGTGCTGGGTGTTCATCAGGACAAGCAGAAGCAGAGCCAGCAGTGTTGAAAGCCAAGAATGCGGCGATCACTCACCTGGTAGGCTGCTGCTGCATTTTAGGGGTAAAGCCAAGGCCCGCAAGAATGACTGATGCTCTGGAAAGGAAAATTGGAACAGATCAAACGAGGGAGCAGCTAACTACACTGGAGACTAAATGGGACTTTAACTACCTGGCAGGTGCCTTATCTGCTTCAATCTCCTCCAGCTTTGCATAGACTTCTGCCAGCTGTGCCGCTTCTGAACCTTCTGCCCTGGGAAGGAAAAAGACCCAACCAGCTTATGTCCTACATTCTTTAAGTTGGAAAGCAGGGACAATTAGGGTCTTATAGTTCTATAGGCCAAATTCCAAGTTCTGCTGCTCACTAGGGGGGGGCCACGTGAATTATCGAGACACTATTTAAAGGGACAGTGTCTTAGTTAGGGTTTCTATTGTGGTGATGAGTCACTATGACCAAAAGCAACTTGGGAAGGAAAAGGTTGATTTCAGCTTTTTTTTTTTTTAAAGATTTATTTATTTATTATATATGAATACACTGTAGCTGTCTTCAGACACACCAGAAGAGGGCATCAGATTTCATTACAGATGGTTGTGAGCCACCATGTGGTTGCTGGGATTTGAACTCAGGACCTCTGGAAGTGCAGTCAGTGCTCTTAACCACTGAACCATCTCTCCAGCCCTGATTTCAGCTTATAACTCTCCATCCTTGAGGAAAGTGAAGACAGGAACTGAAGCAGAGCCACAGAGGAACATCACTGACTGACTTGCTCAGCCTGCTTTCCTATCGATCCGGGACAGTAGCCTGAATGGCACTATGTCCACAATGAGCTGGGTCCTCCTACATTAATCACCAATTAAGAAAATGCAATACAGGCTTGCCCACAGACCAATCTAGGAAGGCACTGTCTCAATTAAAGTGCCTCTTCCCAGATAACTCTAGCTTGTGTCAAGTTAACACGAACCAACCAGGACAGAGAGCTACTGCTTGTGCCCTCTAGCCTGAAGCCTTCACCTGCCAGCAGCAATCCTGAGGCTGAGCTCCCGTTCCTGCCGCAGCAGGTCCTCTCGTATGGTGTCACTTTCCAGCACACTCTGCATGGCAGGAGTGTCATCTCCAGCAACTTCCTGCTCTACATGCAGTAGGGAAATATGGGCTGGAACACGCAAGCTCCGGGTGGCCAGCATCTTTAGCAATGTCGTCTTCCCCAGACCATTGCGTCCCACCAGCCCGTAGCGTCGGCCCCATGCCAAGTTCACATCGGCCCCAGCCAGCAGGACCCTGAAGGGTTGGGAGAGAAGAGACCAAGAATAGTCTAGAAACAGAAGCAAAGTTACTTTAACACTGTTTTAGTCTCACTACACAGTACACAGCTCCAGGTTCACCTTTAATTAGAAAGATCTTGCCACTGGCCATTCCCTCACCTGTCACCAAAAGAGACATCGAAGTTCTCAATTCGAACATCATAGGACTTGTTCTTGCCAGATGATTCCAACCGACTCTCTTTCTTGCTGCCTGCCTGGCTAGCTGATGCTTCCTCCAAGACTCTTTTAAAAAGAGAAATGAATGTTTTTTAGGGCTCCCGAAAGTCCTTCAATACCAGAATCTGTCCTGCTTCCTGCTCCCAGCCCTTCTTCCCAAACTCACAGAGGGCTGCTGGTCTTCAGCGTTTCCCTCTCCGAGCGCTTCTCCTGCTTTGCCTTCAGTCGAGCTTCAGCCTTCTCTAGTTTTTTTGCATTTACTGTCTGAGTGAATTCCAAACACAAGCAGTTCACACTAGGGTACAGGTTCAAACAGGAACTCCAGAATTCACTTCAAACACCCCTTAAACTTACCCATTGTGATACAGAAGCAAACATGCAGGGAAAGACACACCAGAAGTCTCACCCAAAGATATACCCACTATTTAGTAGATGGTCAACTCTCAAACCCACCACAGTCCCTTCCCACTCTTCCTCCTCACCGAGGACTGTTCCCTCTTTAGCAATCCTGGAAGTTTGGTGTCACAGTCTGTAAGTGATAAGAAAAGCAGTCACCTTCTCCATGAGAGAAGGGAAATGAAGACTTTGATTAACAAGAAACAAGAACAGTTGTAAAGATAGCATTTTAACACTGGAATAGAGGGTTATTAGCCTTGAAGTAAAAGACAAAAAGATCTCACATTTACGAGGAGGCTAATGAACTCTTTAAGATCATGCTGTTGGTTAAGGTACAAAACTGGCAAAACCAAGTCTGTTAGCTTCAAGGCCTATATGCCTCCTCCTACAGACAATAGCTTGGAGAGCCCTCCAACCCCTCCAACCCATCACAAACTTTTATGTTCACAAAAATACCACTAGCTCCTACAAGCCTTGTTGTAGAAGTCATGGAGGGACTTGAGCTGCAACGAGGTGGTGGCTGGGGGGGTGGGGTGGAGGCAGAAGGCAGCTAGTTCAATCTCCCCTCACTCTCACCATAGTTTTCCATTATCTTCGACAACTGGATGGGGGCGTCCAGTAGCACCTGGCTGTTGCCCTGGTTCTGCGGTTCAGCCCTACGTGGGTAGAGAGAACGCAGTCACTGGGAGAAAAGACTTACAGCCTTCAGACCTTCCCCCTCGTTTGTACTCCACTCTCCTCTCTTTGCCCATCAACTCCATTCCCTTGGCACCTACAGGCGTAGAGTGTTGTACATGCGCTGACAGATAGCCCTAATGCCCGCGTCATCCTTGCTGTCCCCGGACACTTCTTGCAATAGTTCCCCGACAGCTTCCACCAGGTCATCCACAGACTCGAAATCCGCGCTGCCACTGTGCAAGACACCTGGGCCGGGTACCGCAAAACAAGACAGACACCGGGAAAGGCGGATATAGGAGCAGTTTCAGTGTCTGTACAGCTCACTCGGGGTCCAGACTCCACTGGCCCTCAAGATAAGAGGTCACGCAGAGGAGAGACCAGATAGCGGTCTGCTGCACTGTCCGCCCTCAGCCTTCCCCCACGACCTTCACTTCGGCCTCCCCAGGCAGTTAATTCAGTTTCGCTCACCGGTCACGTAGTCGAAGACCTGCCCGTCAATTTCTGGGAACTCGCTCCGCAGGATATCGGCGCAAGTCGCCATGTTCACTCGGGACCCGGTCTGCGCAATCGTGGTGAGACTTAGGCGTAGGACCGCCTCCCTGCCTTTCCTCCCCACCCCGAAATCGCACCTCTTGTCCCAAGGAGCATGCGCAGGAATGACGTATGAAGCAGAGGCTGCGTGAGCGCAGGGGGCGGGTCTAGTGGAAAGGGACGCAAGCGCCGCGGGGCTTAGCAGGCGTGGTAGCGTGTGCGCCTGCGCAGTTCCATTTTCACGTATACATTAACTACCTGTGCGGGTGTTTGCTGTCTCTGGTTAAGTGGAGGCATAGTCGCCCGAGGTTTATCATAGCGGGGAGCACAGGAGGTGCTGCGAGGGGAGTCCTGCCTAGACACAGACTATCGGGAGGGGGCTTTGTAGCTTGGACGCCTTTCCCGCAGGCGCGTGCCGCTGCTCGCCCACTAAGTCCTTTAGTTCTCACTCCAACTCTCGAACCTCGACGTTCTGCTCAGTCCAGAGTCTATCGGTTTCATTTAGTCCTGCTAGTTCAATCAGCTTGGTGAGGTGCAGACTTCCGCTTGCCCCTTTGCTCTGTCTTCAGTTCCTTCACACTTCATAGGTGTTCAATCGGGTCACTGAGAATGATACCGTTCTGTTCTTTTACCACCCCAAGACACAACCTCACCCACCGCCAGAAAACCTGAACAAGAAGCCCTTTATAAATTCACTGTTTATCCTGGGTCTACAGACAAAGCAGATTTTCTTGCACCCTGAATCTCAGTGTCTGTAAAAGATACTCCCCCTACACACTTGATTTGCAAAATTAGAAAACTGTTCCAATGAGCTCAAATTACACTCATGTATGTGTGTGTGTATGTGTATATATATATAAATAAAATTTTTTTGAGACAAATCTCCCTAGATAGCCCAAGCTAACCAAGAACTCCTGAACCTCCTGCCTGTCACCCAAGTGCTGGAATTAAAGGCATGTGACTACTCTAGACTGCCCATTCATCCGGCTTAAGCATTATTGCAGTGGGGAGCTGCCAGTCTTGGTGTTTAAAGTTTTAAAAAGCTACCAGCATGCCTGAGGTTATAGCTTAGTTGGTAGAATGCTTTTCTACCCTCAGGCTTTGTGTTTGATCTCCAGTACCTCATAAAACTGGGCGTGGTGGCATGCTAATAACCCCAACATTCAGGAGGCAGTGATAGAAGGATCAAGAATTCAAGGTTGCCAGGCAGTGATGGCACCCACCTTTAATCCCTGCACTCAGGAGGCAGAGAAAGGCAGATCTGAGTTCAAGGCTGCCCTGATCTAAAAGAGCTCCAGGGCATCTAGGGCTAAAGAGAAAAACCTAAGGAAAAAAAATCAAGGTCACCCCACTGCTACACAGTGGGTTTCAAGGCCAGCCTGGGGCCTTCTGAAACCTTGTTTCAATTCTCCCCGTTTCTGCAAGCTACTGCAGCCACCCATACTCACATAATCCTAGCATCTAGACTAGGGCAGGCAATTTGGGAGTTTGAGGCCATTCTGGGCTGTACTAACATCTGCATAAACAAAACAGCAATTGAACCTCTAAATGTAATCTAATAACCAGTTTACAGTAAATTCAGGTTAGGGGCTGGAGAAATGACTTGAAGAAGTGCTTGTTCTGTTCTCATTAAGACCTGGGTTTGATCCCTAGAACCCAAGTAAAAGTCAGATGCAGTGACATGCACCTGTAAGTCACTGTGGTCTACTTTCTATATAAAATGTACTTAGGGGTTTCCAGTTTACTTTAGAGTTGAGAAGTTAGTAGTTATGTAACTAAGCCAATGTATCAGGAAATCAGGCAGGGTTCTCCAGCCCCAGGAGGATAGGGGATTTGGAGTGGGGACAATGGGAGAAACTGAAACTCTCTGGAGTATCAGCCTATTGGGCAGGATTTTTTTTTTTTTAAATAGATCAGGGACTCTAAAAACATTGTTTTGTGCTAAGTCATAGAGCCAGCCAGGCATTTTTGGCTGTTTTCCAGGCTGCTTTATGTTAGTTACTCTGTCTCCAGTACTGTGAAGTGAGGAGCATCTTTATTCACACACCCCAAATCCCAGTGCTGGGGTAGGCAAGGTAAGATCCCTAGGACTTACTGAGCAAATTCAGAGTTCCAGGTTCAGTGAGATACTGTCTTGAAATATAAGGTAGAAGCAGTTGAAGAACACACTAATCTCTGGCTTCTACCTGTACACACACACACACCCCACACACTGAAATCTAGAGGCTGGAGACAGCTCAGCAGTTAATAGATAGCACTTGCTGCTTTTTCAAAGTATTGGAGTTTGGTTCTAAGCATCCAAATGACTGCTCACATCCAATGCCCTCTTGTGGCATTGGGGGGTACTGCATGCATGTGATGCAAGTAAACCACTCATACCATAAAATGAAAATAACTTTAAAAATAACCAAACACAAGCCGGGCAGTGGTGGCGCATGCCTTTAATGCCAACACTTGGGAGGCAAAGGCAGGCGGATTTCTGAGTTCGAGGCCAGCCTGGTCTACAGAGTGAGTTCCAGGACAGCCAGGGCTACACAGAGAAACCTTGTCTCGAAAAACCAAACCAAACAAACAACAACAACAAAATAGCCATAACAATTAGGGGCTGGAGAAATAGCTCGGTGATTAAGAGCACATACTTTTCTTACAGAGAGCCAAGTCTAGTTCTTAGCAACCACATCAGGGAACTCTATGAGTTGCCCATAACTCCAGATAAAGGGGATCAGATGCCATGTTTGGATCCTGATGCAATCATAGAAAATTTTATTTATTTAGTTTAAAAAAGCTGAAACCTCGTAAGGTCTGACTGGTGAGGGCAACCCTACTCTTTCTCTGTCCTAACATACAAGATTTTTGGGACAATCGATCCCCTTAGGAACTCTGAAGGAATGAAGGTTTTCACCAGAGTTTGCCAAGATGCATGGGGAAAATATCTTTCCTACAGGAACAAATACAAATCTTGCCTCTTTGTGCTAATTAGGAAACCTGCATACTTGCAACACTGCACTTGGGACGTGGAGGCAGGAGGACCCTGAGTTTGGCCACGTCAGCTAACACAATGAAAACCCATCCCAAAGCAAAGCATGGAGTGGAGCACATGTCTGTAATATCAGCATGTGGGAAGCAGGGACACAGGGCAGTCTGGTCTACATAGTGATTTCCAGATCAGCCAGAGCTACAACCAGCAAGATCCAAACAAAACAAAAAAAGCCTGGCATGATGGTGCACACTTTAATCTCAGCACTCAGGAGGTGGATCTCTTTAAGTTTGAAGCCAGTCTACACATCTGTTCCAGGACAGCCAGGGGTGCACAGAGTAGTAACAGTCCGACCAGACCCTCCCAACAGCCCCATTAACATTGAGCCAGCAACTCCACTCTACAGTTTATTGGGTTTATAACTGGACAAAGTCACATGTGTACAAAACGAAGCTATACTATCCCAAAGCAGAGTAGGGACTAGAGACTGGGGATCCATTACTGGCCTTTAGGGGGAGCTCTTAGGTGAGGAGTAGTCAACCTTCCCATTGCAGAGGTGTGGCCACAAGGGTAGAGAGAAGAGGGGACCACCTGGCTTTGGTCACAAAACTTAGGGCCTGGCACTAAGCCAGGACAGATAGACGGAAGCCTCAAAAACCACCCTCCAAGGAAGCCAGGGACTACCTAACCAGTCCCACTGTGATGTGGCTGGTTCAGACCTATACTCAGGGGTTATTGGAAAGGGAAGGCAGCAGAGCAGGAGGGAGAAATGACACTGGTGACTAGTGAATGGTCACTGGGGTACTTGGACCTGTGGAAAGGGTGGGTGGGGAGGTGGGCCAGCTGAACTAGGAAGCTAGCAACGAGTTTCATAAATGCCACTGCGGCCAATGTATCGCACCCATTTGATGACATCATGGTCGCTGTAGTTCAGCTTCGGTTCAAATACCTTCAAGTAGCGCACCTTGAGGCCAGAAGGCGCGAATGGCACCTGAGCAGAGGACAGCTCCAGTTAGGAATATGGCCTTTCTATCACAGTACTCTGTCTGGCAAGTTCTGTGGTTCACCCACTTCATCTACCACAGGTGTTTTTGAATGACTGGTGTGGAGGGAATTCACTAGGAGACCATCATGTGAAGAGAGCTTATCCGAGAGTTACTAGGAATCAGCTCATGTCTGAAGCAGACCCCAGTTGTGAGGATAAAACTATTCCTCTAATCATTAAGTTTAGGCTACTTATCCCGGAGAACTACCACAGAATAATTATCCCTGTCAATAGTATGGACTTGAAAATAAAGTGGAGAAAATGATGTGTCTTATTCACACAAAGCAAATGTTTCTCAAGAACTTTTTTGTGACAAATCAAGTAGTCAAAGCTTTTAGTCAGTTTAAATGCCAATTTCTCCTAAAAGGGAATGAGTCTATCAATTCAAGATATTTCCCAGCCTAGGCCAGTTTCCTCATTCCTAAGAAGTGGAGTCTAATCCAGATGATCACAGACTCTCCCATCACACCCAGCCATGGTGCTACGCCCCTACTCTGCCATACCTCAAAGTTCATGGAAATGGGAGGCCGAGCCCATTTCTTCTTATCATTGGTGGGCAGGAGCTCAATCTCTGCGCTGATCTGTGATTCCTTCATGCCTGCCATGCGCTTGATCCTAGGAATACAGGGGAAGTGGGCAGCAGGAGGCTGTGGTAAGTAGTTACACCTTCAGTACTTGGGGCTGCAGCTTCTTCTGAGAGCTCGCCCTCACCCAGACTGTATGCTTCAGACACAAGACAAGGGCCAGTGGGAATAGTCTTGAAAATTCAACACATTTATGAGCTCTGGTGCAAAAGCATGCACACACGCATGCACACACGCACACACACACAAGACAACACAAGCACAGGACCCCGGAGGAGCACGCACCCTTCTCTCACCCCGCAGCCCACACAGAGAACAGAGGGTGAGACTTAAAGGGACGCTACACTATGGCGTGTTGAGCCTGCCTGGGGCCTCCTGAAGACTCACTTCCATACAATGGCGTTCTCGCTGGCCTTGTACTTGGCCTTCCCCTTCATGCAGATCACCTGCACCCCGCTTGTGTTCAATGGGGTTGGGATCCTCACCTAGGAGTGATACACCTGTCAGCTCTGGGAAGACCTGGATCATCTGTCTTTACTTCCTTAGCAAGGC
The DNA here is from genome assembly GCF_004785775.1 of Grammomys surdaster. Lineage (NCBI taxonomy): Eukaryota > Metazoa > Chordata > Mammalia > Rodentia > Muridae > Grammomys > Grammomys surdaster. Next base: position 296,969 of record NW_021605519.1, read on the forward strand.
AAGTTTTCCCTAAGTCCTCAGTCCTCACCTCAATCTTTTGGGCCAGAAGTGAGGGCTTGAAGTTGGACTTGATGACCACCTTGACCTCCAGTTTGGTGCGTCCCACCTCCCGCACCAACGGGATCACCCGGAAAGGAAGGATGATGTCCTTGGTAGTACGGTATCTTTGGAGGAGAGAACACATGTGATAGCACAGGGTCAGTCCTACTCTCTTCCAGGTGCCACCCCTGCCTCCCCCACACCCCCATGGCACCTCATGAGTTCAAACTCTCCATCAGGAGGGATGAAGCTGATGCTCCGTTCAGAGTCAAACTTGCTGAGTCGCACACACTGGTGGAAGGTGCAGTCATCAATGGCGATCGACTGCTTACCACTATAAACAGAAAGCAGAGCTCAAATAGGTACAGTACACATCAGATTAACAGACCATGCCACAGCAGCCTAGCCACACAGATTATGGGAAGCTTCCAGAACACAGGTTTCTGACTTGGAACTCCTTGCCCTGCAGTTTGAGGTGTGGGAGAGCCTTCAGGTTATCACCTGAGAACTTTGTTGTTGGGGAACAAAGGAGCTGGCTCTCCAAGGACAAAGACAGTCCCTTCATGTCTTATCACTGATGCCAAAACTAACTGGCCAAGGATGACTTTGAAAGACAGCAATTACAGCAGAAATGAACTACAAAGGGAATCTGGGGTTCACCAGGCCTCACTGGACTCTCAAAGCCTCGTGACCCTTGATCTTCCAGACTCAGGTACCTCTTGCTTGTTTCATCCGCTGTGCCTTTGCCCTGCTTTTCTATGACAATCTTGTCATTCATTCCAAACTTGCACTCAGGCATACCACTCAGGTAACTCTTCATCACCACCCGGCCCGACACATGGGCGCTCAGCACCTGCCCTGGTGACAGAACAGAGAGACAGGGAGCAGCTAAGCCAAGCTGACAGGCTGGGGTCTCCTCCCAGAGCCCCACCGGTTTCGTCATGAGAAGACACTCACCCTGTGGGGACATAAGCAGGTTCACACTCTCCAGAACATCTAGGAAGAGTTCATTCCGGCGATACTTGATGCCTTCCCGCCGCCAGCCAATCTGCCCGGTCACCTGGCTGGTGATCTGGGACTGTTCTTCTTTTGTCTATATGGGGTAAAGGTGGCCAATGGCCTCATTCCTCTCCCCCTCCCAGTACCCTCTCTCCACTGTATCACATCACTCTGCCTCCTGCTCATTACTTTGTAACTCATCCCTCCTCACAACCCTTACATGGCAGGGCCTATAGAACAGAGTGAAGCTGCAATGGGACACGTGAGGGAACAACGTACCTGATGCTATAAGCCGCAGAGCCAGCAAGGTGCCAACAGGAAGCAGCATGGTGAGCAAACAAAGGGAGAAAGCTATAAGGCTTGAGTCTGAGAGGAGAGTCCATGTGTGCTTTTCTGAGGAACATAAGGCCTGCAGAGTAGCCACACCCCTGCCCTCCGTGTAGAAGAAACCAACTAAGTTGTATTCCTGGTAACAGAGATGCTGAGTTGGCAGCTTCTGGGGTTGGAGAGCTACCCAGAGCAAGAAAGGCCTGCAGTCATGGTAAGAGGCTGAGGCCAGCACTTCTTGTCAAGGGCAGGCTCATGAGTCAGCTAGAATAAGGCTGGGGATCAATAAGAAGGAAAAGAGTTTGAGGTTCATTCTACCTGTGTTCTATACAATCAATCCAAGTACCTGACTCTTGATACCCTGTTGGGTGATGAAGGTTTTCAGTGCACCTGTCTCTGAGTTCTGTGGGTAGCCAAAGTCCAGAATCTCTGTAAAAAGAAGAGAATTATAGGCCGGCAATGGGGTATATGCCTTTAATCCCAGCACTCAGGGGGCAGAGGCAGGCGGCTGAGTTTGAGGTCTCTAGAGCCAGTATCAGGACAGCAGGCCTACAGAGAAACCCTTTTTCAATAACTAAAAACAAACAAGCAAACAAACAAACAAAAAAGGGAATTACTAGTTTCCGGAGAAAACAAAAGGCTCCTTCACTCCCATCCTTCCTCTGGCCTGGATATACCTGTCTAGTACAGGTTCTGATGCTGTGCAGGATCATCCACAGCAAGGTCTTCTAGCTTAGAGCATTCAGCTTATTATTGTTCTTCATAAGAAAATGTAACTTTTTTTTTCAAATAAAAAAAAATCATAGAAGAGTCACATGGTCAGTGGGTAAGAACCCTGAGCCCTCCTTTTCTCCAGAAAACAGACTGTGGTAAAAGGGAAGTAGTCAGAGACACTACCAGAGGAGAGAGAACCAGCAAGGGACCTACAGGACTTCCTCTTCTCCAGACTCTGAGGGAGTGTTGACATGAGAGTTGGGTTCAGTTTGTGAAGATGTTAGGCTAATACAGATGGCTTGGCCACCAAACCCCACAGTCAGGTTCCTAGCTCCAGCAAAGACCAAACTCTCGTCACCTACCCTCTGGCCTATTTTCATATTCTACTCTAAAAACAATCTTTAGGTATGGATTTAGATGGGCTGTATCAGGGACACAGAAATCATCACCTAAGAGATCAGAGACTCAAAGAGCAAAGTTCAGAGTATGCTGGCATCTCTGGCCGTCAATCCACCCCAAACGCCTCACCATCCAGCAGCTTGTGCTGGAATCTTTAGACCCCTCCCAGTTAGGCTAATCCCCACCATGGTCATCAATCCATCCCAAACGCCTCACCATCCAGCAGCTCGTATATGAGCACAAAATTGTTTTTGATGTTCTCCTCACTGATCTTGCCAAAGTAAGCAGCCATCACATCACACATCTTGTAGAGGAATTCGAAGACCATGGCAGCATTGACATTCTGCTTGGTGACGGCGGCCAGCCAGATGTTGGACCGCTTAACATGGAAGAAGCTGGTGCGAGCGATGTTTGTGACAGGGCTGCGCACTTGCTGCCGTGCATGGATGACATTGACCCGAAAGGCATCCACAGCATTCCTCCTGAGGGAGACGATGCAAAGAGGCTGCTCAGTGCTTAGGCAGACCTCGCCCGCAAGGACTACCTACAGATGCTGGCAGCCCCACCCTCCACACCACTGAAATCTGACATATATTCACAAGTCAAGGCCTAAACCATGAGGACTCCCTTCTTATACCACCAGCAGGGTCCTGGGAAGTGGTTCTACACTGTCCTGCTACCTGAGGCAAAGCCAAATGATAATGACGGCAGGGTGCATGTAGTGTTAATGAACTGACTCCTAGGCCTGACTTTACCTCCCAGATACACCCCAGGTATGCTTGCTCTAGCTTTCCAGGAAGTTCTAGGCCCTACAAAGAAAGAGATCTCTATTGGGCCCACCAGTGGGGAAAGCCAACTCCTCTGGGAGTTGGCCAAAACTAGTGTGACCTCAGAGAACTCCATTCTAAAGGGTGAGAGGGGCTATGGGCTATGCCACCTGATTCTTTTCTAAGCTCTGATTCCTGAAGAAAAATAATGAAGGCAAACAATTTGCAGAGGCAGGACCCCCGACCCGGCTGTACCGAGCGGCAGCTTCACAGGCTGCTTACCTATTGCTACATCAGCCAATGAGATGGGATGAGAGAAATGACGTCAGCAAGAGGAGGAGAGTGACAGCAAGGAGAGAGAGGGTTAGACGACACACAACACACCAAGGTGGGCAGCACATACCATGAGGGAGAAGCAGACAAGACAGGCATCAGGTAGAGAGCACACTAAGGCATGCGGGGTGTCATGTGGCCCAGCTGTGGCATAAACCAGGACCATCTGGGGTGGGAGGAGCAGGAAGGGGTGGAACCAGCCAGGTTCACTTAGGCTAGGCACTGCCACAAAGTCTAGGTTAGCTTTACCACCAAAAAATGGATACAGCCACACCAAGCTAGCCCATCAGCCGGGGGAGGCAAGAAGGTAGGAGAGCTACCATAGGTCTATTCTGCAACTATTTATCTCAAGCTCTTTTAAGAAAGAAAGCCAAGGCAGGAAGAACCAGAGGAGCCTAGCCTCAGGTTAGACAGTGGAGGATCTCTTAGTCAGCAAGGAGACAGAGTGTGAAGCAGAGAAGTGAGGCTGTAGTGAGTCTTTGTAAGGCCTGAGGTCTTAGGAGCTATCCAGGTCCACCCAGATGATCTACAAAGGCAACATGACCCGTAGAGCACAGCAAGCCAGGGAGGGCCCAGAAGAATTGACAACAGCGGAGTCAACAGACTAAAGAGGGCTCTTAAGGGGATCTAGGGAAGGCTCTCAATATGAGAAGGATTTGAGCCCGGCGGTGGTGGCGCACACCTTTAATCCCAGCACTTGGGAAGCAGAGGCAGGAGGATTTCTGAGTTCGAGGCCAGCCTGGTCTACAGAGTGAGTTCCAGGACAGCTCGGGCTACACAGAGAAACCCTGTCTCGAAAAACCAAAAAAAAAAAAGAGAAGGATCTGAAAGCAAGATTTAGATGAATTAGTATCCCCACACACACTAACCACACCCACTGGAGACGGTGCTCCCTCCTGAACGGAAGACTCAATCTGACCAGGCAAAGGCACTCATCTTCAGCCACCAGACCTACGCTGAAGAGATAGGGAGTAGGAAGGGCAAGAACTCTTAACCCTAGGGGGTGAGCCTAGCAGGGAAGCCAAATGCCCAATGGGAACCAGGCGATACTGCGTGCTCAGGCTGAAGCAACAGGGAGGTTGGAACACAGCATGCTCAGCCAAGGGACTTACCCGATGTCATCTCTGTAGACCCGGGAGATAAGCACCTCCCCCTTGTGATTATAGATGAATAAGCCTCCGATCATGGTGGCAGCTCAGTCTCTGTGACCCATTGCTCTGAGAACAGACCTAGGTAGGAAAGGGAGGGGTAGGGAAAAAGGAAATCTTTAGAATCCTTGCCCACCCTTGTGGGGCTGGACAGGCTTGCCTTTTTTTCCCTGACTCAGTCCTCTAGCTAATGACCCTGCGGCCCTCCCAAGGAAGCCCCTCCTGCTCGCTCAGCGAGGCTCCAGTTCCTGTTTATTCCAGAAGAAGAGACAGCACTTTAAGAGTGCGGGGCCCTGGATTTAGGCCATTTTTACCCAGCCTTTTCTGAGGGTTGAGCCGGAGAGTAACCACTACCCTTCTTTACAGTGCTGATCTCAGCAAGGATTCTTTTCAACCCCCTGCTGTGCAGACTCTCACTCTGGGCTACTTCCAGTGAGTCACAGAGAAGGCTTGCCTGCGGGTGCAGGAATGGCGGTAGGGATTACTCTCCTAGGCTAGGTAGGGCCTGGGCCTGCCACCAGGCATAACCTTTAGAGCAAGAACTACCCTTCCAAGAAGGCAGCAGAGCATGACCCTCTAGAAGTCTCCACATTCCAGGAAAGGGTGTGCAGGGTGAGGTGGGGGTGGGAGAGAAGAGGCCCTCAGGCTCTAACACAGGCCCAGGAATGTGGCTGAAGCAGGCACATCTTTCCCAGGCACTGAGATGAGCAGGCAAAGGAACAGAGGTCCCAGTACTGACAACACCGCTCCAATGATCCAAGCTGGTTACTAACTTATATGTTCTTCTTACAAAGATTTCCTTTTTACCTTCACATATGTACATGCCAGTGTGTGTGCTCTGTGTGTGTGTTTGTGTGTGTGTAAACTAGGCGTCAGACTAAATACTGCCCTCCATCCCCCAGGCCTGAGTTACAAATGATATGTGCTGGGACCTGAACTCAGGTCTTCTGGGAGAGCAGTAAGGACTCTTAAATGCTGAGCCCCTTTTACAGTTATTTCTGGTTATTGTCTTTTCAAAATTTCAAAGTGTGACAAAAATTAGGTCCTTATGTAGTAGCATTAATTAATCCTGCATCTAAATTGTGACACCAGATCTGCCAAGTCAGTCACTTCTGGCCTGGTGTTTACTAAGCAATGGGCAGGGATAACAGAATGCTTCTACTGCCCAAATTATTTGGGTCAAAATTAAGTTAGAATATTTAAGAAAGGGGTTAATCTGGTTCTAGATTTTCTGGATTAGCCCAGGTATTAATTTCACAGAGGTTAGTTTAACAGACTTTCTGAAACTGAAAAGTTAACCCTTGAAGCCCAGTGACAGGTCAATTAAGATAGTGGACACACTTATCTCACAGTTCAAATATGGTGAGAAAGAAAATGCAAAATGGAGGTTGAGCCCTGAGCAAAGGACCAAGTCCACAGGTATCAACCAAGGGTGGGGGGTGGTGTGTGTGTGTGTCCTGGACAGAAATGGAATATTTAGTTAAGGGAACGGTTAGCTGTAATTGCTAGCTAGCTGTGGGAGTCCCTAAAGTTCTCCTATGGCAAAGGTCATAGAAGCTTTGGAGGAGAAAAACAAAAAAAAAACCAAAAAACAAAACCGGTGAGAAGAGATAGACAGTAGAAAAAGAGAAAGCTGAGAGACAGGGCCTACTCTTCTGTTAGTGAAGCATGAGGGGCTGGTGGAGCTTTTCCCAACATAGGGAGGAGACATCTAGGCCGGGGAGATGTCACCAAGGGATGCGGGGGCTGCCACAGGTCTGAGGTAGAAGAGCCGTGGTGGTAAACCAGGAGGAAGGAATTTCTCGGTGAGAGACCTGTCACTGTCCAAGGGAGTGGTACCAGGGGATGTCAATGTCCTGAGGGACGGGGGAAATGGGAAACCTCAGGGTTGAGCGGTTGTCAGGATTCTAGGGATAAGGCGCCGCGCAGCAGCCCCGCTCTAGGATTCCAGCCCGTGTCTCTCCCCGAGACGCCCGGTGGGTCACTGGAGGGTGTCGCTCCCCGCCCTTGCTGCAATCGCGCCCAAGGCACCCCCGCCCGGTCGTCTGGTCCCTGCCGGGTCTGAAGGCTGAAGCCACTCCCGGGTGCGGGCAGTTTTCCACCCAGCGCAGTGCAGTGCAGGCGACCACGGCACCCTCTCCGCCCGTTAAGGACCTCTAAGTTAAGCTACCCAGCTCACCTGGAGTCAGCAGCCCCCACAAGGCCGGCCTGGCCACTTTCGGATCCCAAGATGTCCGCCCGCCCCCAGCTCGCCTGTCTGCTGCCTCGGCTTTCACTGCAGTGCTCCCGCCCCGCTCCACCCCAATCGCAGCTGCGCCTGCGCGCTCGCCTCCAGCGGCGACTACAAGTCCCGTCAGTCCCCGCAGCTTTCCAGCGACACATCTTGAGCACCCTAGATTTAGCAAAACTACAACTACCGACAGCCTTCAAGACAGAGTCGACGTCGGCCCTTGTGTGTCTTGCAGGCAAACACGCGTTGTAGTACACTCCAACCATTATTTGCTTCACTGAGAATCACGGGAAATGTAGTCTCTGCGATTCTTCCTGTTCCTAGTTAAATGAGGTAGGCTTTATGAGACCAAAGAGTTGTTTGTCGAAACCAATTGTAAATTTTGAATTACTATAGTCTTTTATTGTCTCTAGATTTCGAAGAGTGGCTATACTCACTTTACAAACACGACTTGGCATAAGCTTGTTACTGCTGAATTTACTGCTTTTTAACACCACGTTTGATTCTCCCAAGGTCTTACATTCCAACATAGGACTGAGCCCTTTCTCAGGGATAATTATCCAAACAAAAAGGCTGGGAAGGAAGACACTAATTCTTCGCAAAACACTAGTGTTTTCCTCAGCTAAATCTGCGACTGGGGGCTAGAGAGATGGCTCAGTGGTTAAGAGCACTGACTGCTCTTCCAGAGGTCCTGAGTTCAATTCCCAGCAACAACATGGTGGCTCACAACCATCTGTAATGGGATCTGATGCCCTCTTCTAGTATGTCTGAAGAGCTCTACAGTGTACTCATATAAATAAAATAAAACCTTAAAAAAAAAAAAATCTGTGACTGTTGTGTGATGACATACGCTGTTATTTCCAGAGCTCTGGAGGCAGAGGCAAGAGCATCTCTGTGAGTTCGAGGCCTAAATAGGGACTTTCAAGACAGCCTAGGCTACATAAGAGACCCTGTTTTGCCCTCCACTCTAGTTTAGTTGAGCATGGGATTTTAAAATCCCATTTTTCAGCTGGACAGTGGCGGCACATGCTTTTAATCTCAGCACTTGGAAGGCAGAGGCAGGCAGATCTCTGAGTTCAAGGCCAGCCTGGTCTACAGATGGAGTTCCAGGACAGCCAGGGCTACAAAGAGAAACCCTGTCTCAAAAGAACAAAAAAGAAAAGATTTCTTATGCTATCCAAACTGAGAGAATGGGGCAGAGCCAACCTGAACACAAACAGCTGTCTGATTCTTGCCAAATCAGGAAAGCTTGGTTCTTCTCTCCGTAGACAGAAATATCCTGTGGCCTAAACAAGCCAGAGACTTCTATGGCAGAAAGGAAGGGGTTGGGTTCTCAAATCTGGTTGCTAACCCTACTATTCCTAGCAACCTCCTCCTTCCAGAAGCCAAAACCCAGAAACTTCTAACCCTTGAACCACCATTCAAGGCTTCATGTCTATCTTTGAAAAAGCTTTCTCTTCCCAACAGACCCTAAAAGTTTGCCGGCTTAAAGTAAATTAATAATAATAGTAACAATAGCTACCATTTATTGAGCACCTACTCTATTGTGTGCCAGGCACTGTGCTAGGCACTTTTCGTACAATATCTAATTTAAATCCTCACAACAACCCTGTGAGGTAGGTATTATTATCATCATTTTACATGTGGGAGGACTCAGGCTCCAGAGAGGTTAAATAACTCTATTACACAACCAAAAATGATAGAGCTGGAATTCAAGCCCAAACCAACCTGACTCCAAATCCCATGCTCTGTAAATTAAGAAAGGGAGAGGAACAGCTGAGCTTCAGAAAGTGTCAGAGCAGAAGGGTGTGAGATGCTGACTAATACCATGTAGGTGTAGCTTGTAACCAAGGTCACCAGGACAGGAAGTCAAGAGGAAGAATACTTGGCTGGGGACATATGGACATGCCTGGGGAGATGTCCAGTGGGTGATAAAAACAGATCTAAAGAGAGGGGGAAGCTGAGGTTGGAGATCCAGATTTAGAAGTGGCCAGCATATCAACAGCAATTAAGAAGAAAGTGGCTGACACTATGGGGGATGGGGAAAAAAAGAGATGTGAGCCGAGGCAGGTTGGCATCCAGCGCATGAGTGAGCATTGGCAAGGGATTCTCAAGAGAACAGGAAGAAGTAGAGTCAGAGAGAACCAATGACAGCTAAGATGGAGTCATGCCTCTAACATAGCCCTTTGTTCATTAAAATCCCAGGAAATATGTTAAATGAATGAATGTCAAAATATCCCTCCTCAGGTTGCCCCCAAACCTGGGCTAAGGACATCTTGATGGGGGAGACATTTCCTGGGGCATGCTAGGCCAACACTACAGAGCTATGTCCCCAGCTGACACCCTTGCCCTGAAAATGTAAGAGTCTGGATAAGTCAGAATGTTTACAACAAAGTTTTAAAGAGACAATTATGATTTTAAGGTAGAAAACAATTAAAGATAACTGGCACTGTTTGGAGTCCCAGTTGTCTGGTGTACAGCTTCACTGGCCTGTGCACCCAGGTCATGGTGAAGATGAGCAGAGAAGAGGATAGGGATATGTGGGAGAAAGAGGGAGGTACAGAGTGACCTGTCAGTTACCTGGACAGCCTCTGTGGAGCCCCAGCTTTGGGGCTTTATCCAAGTATAAAGATATTGGGAATATTATGGGAAGCTAAAGGGCTAGCAGGAAGGGGAGAGGAGAGGGCAGTCAGGGACCAGCCCCACTATCTAGGAGATGACTTGGAAAAAGGGTCCAGCCCTCTAGTCAGGGACCAGCCCTGAGGCTTATGTAAACTTGCATAGGGTGTGTGTGTGTGTGTGTGTGTGTGTGTGTGTGTGTGAGAGTGTGTGTGTGTGTGTGAGAGAGAGAGAGAGAGAGAGAGAGAGAGAGAGAGAGAGAGAGATTGAGACTCACATGTGTATGAAGCGGAGGGAAGCAAACTTCTCTACTTCTCTCTGAAAAGAACAGTGTCTGTTAGGCATGGGGGAAGCAGAGGTCCTTCCCAGAAGCCTAGTGACCTTACAGTGCGGGTGTGGGGTTGGACATCCTTGGGAAGCCCTGAGGGGCTGCTGAAGCAGAGTTCCTGGTCTCCTTGGAGTCCCTTTTCTGGGGACTCACAGAAAGTCAAAAAGCCCGAAATTCTTGGCTGCTCCAGGCCCAGGGAAATTTGAAGAAAGAAAAAAGAAGAAAACTGTTTCAGGCTCAGAAGTTAGATGAGCCTATTGGTTAGTAGGGTTAGATCCCAGGGATCCAGCACACAGGACAAGCATGGATGGGGGCCAGGCCCAACAGGAATAGTCCCTGAGAGCCACTAGTGGCCCTGGCACCTGAGGGGGGGGGCTCTCTGAGCTTCTGATTGGGGCTGGGTCCAAGCGGGGACAGCACAGATGCCCTACTACAGGGGCTACAGCTGTAGGGTGAAGGTCTGAAGCAGCGGGCAGGACAGTTAGGAAGGGAAAGACCTTTTTTTTGGTGTCAGTATGGTGGAACAGTATCAAGATCTCTGTACACATGCTTAAGGAGGTGGGCAAAAGGGTACCGAGGGGGGGAAAGGTGGGTATAAGGTGTGGTACCCCTGGGGTCAGCTCTTAAATGTGCGAGTGGAGCATCAGGAATTAAGACCAGCAGTGCAGAGCCAGGGACATGAAAAACTCCTGGGAAGCTCAGAACTGGATGGAATGGGGGCTGGTTGGTGGCCAGAGGCACCAGCTGGGCTAGAGGCAGGCTAGGGGCCATGGCATGGATGAGTAATGAAGAGACCCCTCATCCCTGCTGCTACCAGCAAGCAGTAGCAGTTAGTTCCATTTATTTCCCTTTCAGGTACCAAAGTTTAAAAAAAAAAAAAAGCCGACTGATGGAGATGGGGGTGTAGCCGGCTGAGGGGTGAGAGCTAGAGAGGGGCCCAGATCACATCACATCCACAAAGAACTCACTGGGGTTTCCCATTGCCATGCGGAAGGACTGTCTGCTGGCCGTCAGTTCCGGGGGCACCGAGGCCAGGTCGCGCCCTGGAGGGGCTCCTGGGGGCCCCATGGCAGCAGGTGGTGGGGTCATCATCAGCATCGGGGGACCATAGAGAGGGGGCACTCCAGGTGGGCCATAGCTCGGGTGTGTGTGGTGGCTGCGCAGGCTGCTGGTCAGAGAATGGTGACTGCGGTGGCTGTGCTCGCTGGCTGCTGGGCCTGAGCGCTCGCTCGGTGCCCGCTCCCGTGGGGCTCGCAGACTGCTTCGTGTAGTGTGATCTGACTCGCTGCCGCTACCACCTGACTTGGAGTCCCCAGCTTTTGGGTCCTTCTCCTTGCGCCGGTCGCTGCCACTTCGGTTGGAGCCACTGCTCCGACTGCCTGGAGGGAACAAACAGGCCCAGGATGGATGTGCAGAGGTGGCCTGGGCTCCCTGCCGATCCTTCTGGCTGGGTCTCTCTGACCTACCTTCACTGTGCTGACTGCTGGCGCTGCCCCCACCATAGCTGTAGCCCAGCTCTGGGAAACCTGGGTGTGGGTTGTAGGGATGCGGAGGTGGTGGGTACTGGTAAGGGAAAGCCATAGGCCAGGGGGCAGCCCCTGGGTGCGGCAAAGGAGCCAGTGTGTCCTGGTCAGAGGCGCCACTGGAACCATCATGGTCGTGAAGCGATAGGTTGGCCATGTCTGTGGGAAGAGGACTCAGGTAAACTGGTCTATTGTGGTTCCACACCTACAATCAGGTCTCTAGCCAAAGACGGACTACAGACAACAGCATTAAAGTTTACAGCCAGAAATGGAGGGAGGACTGCAGATCTCCTCGGCCACTCTCAATAGCGCTACAGCCAATCCCCAATACCTTCAAAGTTTCTCCTTAGGTACTGCGAAGACTGAGGCGAGAGACCTGATACAGGTTTGAGTCCAACCTAGACTACATGGTAAGTATGAAGCCAGCCTAGGCTCCATAATCACACAGTCTCAAACCCAAAACAACAAAAACCAAACAAACAAACAAACAAAAAACAAGAAAAGAAAAATAGACTCCCAAATCAAACAAAAACAAAGGAAAATAAAACAAAATCAACCCCACACACCCCTCACCTCATATTTTGCCATTTTTTCTCTGGTTAGGAGGGAATTGGGTTGGGGAATGTGGAAAGCTCAAGTGCTAGAAGCCTCCAGGTACTGTACATGACTCATCAAGCACACTAGGCAGCAACCCCCAATGAGGTAATAACCACTTCTCTACACAAGGAAATGAAAGTCCAGAGAGGATAAATGAGCAGCCTGAGTTAACCTGAGCTGAAGGCAGAGCAAAGGCTAAGAGGTGTTTTTTTTTT
>NW_021605519.1:309216-313776 GCF_004785775.1 Grammomys surdaster
AAATCCGCCTGCCTCTGCCTCCCAAGTGCTGGAATTAAAGGCGTGCGCCACCACCGCCCGGCGGCTAAGAGGTGTTTATACTCTTGCCTTTCAGGTAATTAGGAGGGGGAATGTTTGGGAAATCTCAGGTGAATGTTTGCCCTATAATAATAATAATAATAATAATAATAATAATAATAATAATATAATAGCCCAGAATGAGGATGGAGAGATAGTTCAGCAACTATTAAAAGCACTTGTAGCCGGGCGGTGGTGGCGCACGCCTTTAATCCCAGCACTTGAGAGGCAGAGGCAGGCGGATTTCTGAGTTCGAGGCCAGCCTGGTCTACAGAGTGAGTTACAGGACAGCCAAGGCTACACATGGTGCTCAGATGTACATGCAGGCAAAAGACTCATATGCAAAACTTAAATCTTAAAAATAGAAGTTCAGAATGAGGGCTACAGAGATGGCTCAGCAGTTAAGAGCACTGACTGCTCTTCCAGAGGTCCCGAGTTCAATTCCCAGCAACCACACAGTGGCTCACAACCATCTGTAATGGGATCTGATGCCCTCTTCTTGTGTGTATGACACACCAGTGTACTCATATACATACAATAAATAAAATCTTTAAGGAAAAAAAAAGTTCAGAATGAGCTGGGTGTGACAGCTCATACCTTTAATCTCAACACTCAGAAGGCAGAGGTAGGCAGATCTCTGAGAATTCAAGGCTACCTTGGTCTACATAGTGAATTCTAGGACAGCCAGAGCTATGTAGTAAGACTCTGTCTCAAAAGAAGAGGGAGAGGAGGAGGAAGAGCAGGATGAGGAAGTCCAGAATGGGCTGTGTTCAAGTGTGCATCTGTCATTCCAGCAGGATTGGGAAGTCAGCCAACTCAGACTACACAGCAACAGGGAGGAGTAATTAAAAGAGAAAGAGCAGAATCCTAAATGAGTTCACTTTTCTTTTTTTTTTCCTTTTTAAAAAGGCCCTCCTTTATATAGAAGGTTCTTGCCCTGATCACATTTTTCTGGTGCTGTTGTGGAGAGTGGAGATGGAGTAGAAGGGCCAGAAAGAACAATTTGAATGCCTCCTCTGTGCCATGGATCCTGCTTGCAGTCAGAACTGGCACCAATTCACTATTTCATGAATTTCTTCCATCCTTGAAATTATGTACTCTCTAAAGGTAGGCAGTCCTTTCAGGAGGTAGAACTTCCATGAAGGGAGTAATATGGCTACGAGGACCTTTCACCTGGGACTTGCTCACATGCACCTGAATTCTAAGAAAGCTATAATTGCCCAGTAGAGGCCATCTATACCATTAGATCTTCCTCCAAGCGCAAGGTGATCCAGCAGGCTCTGCAGGAAGAAGACAGGGTATGAGGCTCTGAAATTGCTTATGGAGCCTGCTGGCCAAGCCTCTAACTTGGCAGCATGGAGGCAATGAAGGAAAGCAGTGGCCTGTATTGGCTCACACTCAAAGCCTGTAAGGTGCTGCCTTGAGGACCAACAGTAAAGTCTAGAGTGAGCATACAGCCCCTCAATGAGCCTGTCACACCCCCATTTTGGAGACTGTGGCCTCTAAAAAGGAAAAGGCTTTTCTGTCAGCACACCCTGGGCCAAGTCTTGGGTGGCCTAGGTGGAGGACCCAGCTGGGCCCAGGATATAAACATCTTTTGAGCAAAACTGCCATCACTGTCTTGGAAGCTTTGTATGTCCCAAGAAGTCTGGGGCCCTGGGCTGATGTCTGCTAACAGTGACGATAATAAATAAATCTAAACTACTTAAGCAAAGCTTGGAGTTCGGCTTCCTAGAGTCAGTTATCAACATTTATGGAGCACATCTTGTGGACAACACGCTATTCTAAGTGGTTTACATACATTATGTTATGCTTACAACATCTCTATGGGATGAGTTCTATCTTACTTCCACCTTGGACTTAGAAGCTAAAGCACCTACTGTGATCACAGTAACAGTAGAGTAACACTTGAACTCAGAACTGTCAGAGTCCAAAAATCTAATCAAGTTCTACAAGAGCTGCCAAGGGCCAGGAACCCCAACCTCTACCAAGAGACAGCGCTCTGCAGTAACAGCCGCTGAGTCCCAGAAGCACTGACTTAGCTCTGGATGTCAGCCAGCACTAGGACTCCGCTGGTGGCAAGAACAGCAGTGCCTCTGTGAGGTCCTCTGTAGGCTAAAGAGAAGGAAGAGTCTCCGTAGGGACTGTGCTCCATGGCTTTGCACTCGCTCAGGGTGAAGTCTAACTCCTCAGTGCAGAGCTTGGAAAGGCCTCTGCAATCTGACCCTGACAGGTTCTCCAGCTTCACACCACAGCACAGCTTACCCCCAGGGCTCTTAGAAAGACCAAGCCTCCCTTGCCAATCTGTATCTTGACCTGGTAGTACTTGTTGTTTTGTGAACTAAGGGCAGGTGCTGTTTGGTCTTGCTGAGACCATGTTTTTTGGAGCATCATGTACCTTGAGCAGCTCAGAACAGTGGGAACTAGAGTCAGAAGACCTAGAACCGAAGCCTATCTCCTTTGCTTCTAATTGTGAGACCTAGTGTAGACTATCTGACACCAATAAATCTATTTCTTCATTTGATAACATGGATAGTACCTTCTCCCCACTAAGAGATGAAGGCTGAGTGGGACGATAGGATGATACCTCAGAAACCACTGGCACCACGTCAGGCACAGAACAGGCACTTAGAGGGTATCAGGCTCCACAGGGAGATGGGAGACCAATGAAGAGGCTAAACTAGGCTGCTCGTTGTACTGCAGGGCCTTCAAGCTTTGAGCCAGATCCTAGCAAAGCTTGGAGTTAGGTTTCCTAGAGTCAGCTGTCATATCACAGAGCACTTCCTTAATCCCATCCAGGAGACAAGAAGGTGGGGGATTCTGGGTGTGGTAGAGGTACACTTATAATCCCATCACTCAGGAGGCTGAGGCAGAAAGACTGCTGCAAGGTCAAAGTCAAGCTGGGACACAGCGGGTATTAGGTTAGCATGGGGGAAAGGTGGTGGGAAGACACATACTGCCACAGAGGTCACCAAAGATGTAGTAGCACTGCTCGGAGAATGTGATCTTGTTGACAGTATGGCGGATGAAACCAGCTTTCAGCAGGTTGCTAGCATACTTGCGGGCCTCTCGTCGGTCGGTGAACCCTTCCACGTTGTGGTACAGCCAGTCTACCACATCTGAGCCTGGGGACAAGGCTGCCAGTTGATTTGGGTTCCTCTGGCTTCACAGAAGCTATGAGGCTAGGGCAATTAACCCAGGGAGTAGCCCGAGGAAGACCTAGGTGTGCATACCCCGCCCTCCCACCTGCCTGCACCATGCCTCCACAACCTGTCCTTCACCTTGTAGTAAGGCTCTCTCACCGATAAAAGCATTGGGAATGGTAATCTTGAGCCACATGCGGTCTCGGACCTCCAACCCTGACTCAGGGGAGGCCATGGCTTTGACGATGGCTGCCATGTCACTGTGGATGGAGAGGTGGAAATCATCTAGGCCTGGGGGAAGGGGCAGAGTAGTGAGAGAGAGGACTGTGGAGTTGGGAAAACAGGAGTGATGTCCTAGTTCTCCCACTCAACAGTGACAAGCCCAGTGTCAAGTCCTTGGACCGCTTCCCTCCTGTAAAGATGATAGATTAGTGTCTTCACAAGGACATGCGAAAGAATAACTCAATAATTTCATGAAGGTACCTAAGCACATGCATGTGTTATGACAGTAAAACAGTGCTTCCTTCATGCCACACAGTACCAATGTTCTAGTTGGAGCCTCTTATCAAACCCCACAGGAACCTGGTGAAGGAACCTGGTATATATACTGGTAGCCCCATCATATGAGAGGAAACTGAGGCTCTGTGGGCGCTCACCACACGTTAAGAAGCAAACAATGCTCAGGGAGGCTCTGGTGCCCGCTGGGGAAGGGCTGCGGTGTGAGGTCTGTGGAATGAGTACAGCCCCCTCAAAGGCTCTCCCTGACGCACAAGTGGGTCCTCATCAATCCTCCCACCTGGCCTTGTCTGCTGGGTCCAAGGGACAGGCTTGAATACTCACGTTCTGTATCGGGGATGGAGCTGGTGATAGAGGAGCTGGTGGAGGTGATGGTGCTTAGGGAGGGGCTCATGCCATAGGCGGGGAAGGTGCCTGTCATGGCTGCAGTGTGGGAGACCCAGGCTGCAGGGTCAATGGGACGGATGGGCTCACCTGCAGGGAGGATGAGGAGTCACAGGCTGCCCGCCCACCTTGCCTATTATGGTGCTGAATGTGTAAGGAGCAGACAGTAGGAGTACAGCTTACATAAGCCAACGTCAACTGTAGGGATGAATGCTTGTCTACTTACTCCGGGGTAATGTGAAGCAGCCACGAGGACTTGGGTCCCAGCACTTGGCTACAGTCAGAGTGATGGGCCTGAAAACAAGGTTGTCCTAGTAAAGGCAGGCTGTATGAAGGCCAGACCTAGTCTCTTGCCAGAAACGTCTCTGCCTATCTTCCCAAAATCCCATTCTGCTCATACCCTTGTGTACACCCATCTTCCCAGAATCCCATTCTGCTCCTACCCTGGCTTGTGTACACC
>NW_021605519.1:313786-322766 GCF_004785775.1 Grammomys surdaster
CATCTTCCCAGAATCCCATTCTGCTCCTACCCTGGCTTGTGTACACCATCTTCCCAGAATCCCACTCTGCTCCTACCCTGGCTTGTGTACGATCTCCCGGAGTACTCGGACTGCGTCATCATTACTCATGTTCTCGAAGTTGACCTCATTGACCTGAGAAAGAGGGCTAGGAGTGAGAAAACAGGGAGTGCTCAGGAGAAGGACGGGGAGCTGAGTTAAGGGTTCCCCTCCAGACTTCAGGGACTTCTCTCTCACCCCACCCAGGGTAGTTGACGATACCTGCAATAGCATATCTCCCGGCTCGATGCGTCCGTCCGCTGCCACAGCCCCACCTTTCATGATGGAGCCGATGTAGATGCCCCCGTCACCTCGCTCATTGCTCTGGCCCACAATGGAGATGCCCAAGAAGTTATACTTTTCTGCAGGGAATAATTTAACACCTCGAGAAGGGCAGGGTTCCTAACCAAATTCCCAGCCCCTCGTTAATACAGGGCACATAAACATTACTGTACAGTGTACACATAGACACACTTTCGATTTTCCTACTGGTTGTGAGGCAGTGACTCTGAACACACTTTTACAGACAGGCAAGACCTAAGTGACTTTTCTAAGACAACAAGCAGCAAGAAGTAAATTCAGATTTTTTTTTTTTTTTTTTTTTTTTGGTTTTTCGAGACAGGGTTTCTTTGTGTAGTCCTGGCTGTCCTGGAACTCACTCTGTAAACCAGGGTGGCCTCGAACTCAGAAATCCACCTGCCTCTGCCTCCCAAGTGCTGGGATTAAAGGCGTGCGCCACCACTGCCCGACCGTAAATTCAGAATTAAGTTCCCAAGTTAAAGCTCTTTCGGCTATATTTAGCTGCCCTTACATTTTTATTACATTTTTACCTATTTGTTTTGTTGTGGAAGGCGCTCATGTGTCATTCGTTCATGTGTGTGTGTGAGTGTGTGAGTGAGTGAGTGTGTGTGTGTGAGTGAGTGTGTGTATATGTCTGTGTGTGTGAGTGTGTGTGTGAGTGTGTGTGAATATGCGTGTGTGAGTGTGTGAGTATGCGTGTGTGTGTGTGTATGTCTGTGAGTGTGTGTGTGTGTGTGAGTGTGTGTGTGTGTCTGTGTCTAGGTCAGCAGACAACTTGTAGGAGTCTGCTTCTCCTTTCACCATGCAGGTTCTACGGGCTGAACTCCAGGTACTAGGTGTCTTTTAAAGAGACAGAAGTCCGAGAGTACAGTTGTATGCAGTGGCAGAAATCACTCCCCGAGGAAGCTTCCGGGTGCCGTGCCCTGCTCCCACAGTTCTGTTTACCTGTTACAGCTCTAACACTGAAATACGGAAACGGTTATATGATGTCTCAGTCAGTATTTATAGAAGCGCAGCTGCAGCATGGGGAACATATCTCTTTCTTCCTGTATTACATATGGAACCCAGAGCCTTGTAGTATACCACCGAGAGCCCACTCCAAACCACAGAACATGTATGTTGTATTTCCCAGAACCCCTAATTCCTTCCCAGCACAGGCATTTGAACGTGTTCAGCAGACTCACCCATGTTGAGAGTCACTGTGATGATATTGAGAGACATAGTGGAGTCTGTGATGCTGCTGAAGGAGGAGGACTGGAAGAGACAATGGCTGTGAGCAGCAGGAGGTGGAGTGGGGGTGGGGAGGAGTGCTCCCACCTAGGTCCTCCTCAGCACACCACCCTTACCCACTAAGGCTGCAAACACTGAACCAAACAGAAGGGCTCTGAGGAAGGAAGCACTGTGGTCCTGCCTAGGAAGGACTCACAGTCTAACCTCCTGCTCATCCTCCTGAACATCCAGGGGCCCATACCCGCTCAATCCGTGAGACCTTCTGCTTCCGTCGCCGCCGCTTGTGTCTTCTCATTAGGCGTGAAGCACTGCTCTGTTCCGTGGAGCTGCTGAACCTGTGGGGCCCAAAGTCGTTCCCCACCAAGCTGGCCCATTCCTGCCTCATAAGAGGCACAGTAGAGCCCTGGTCCCACCACAATGCCCACATCCCTCCAAGGTGAAGAATCAGTGGGGTTCAGGGTTCATGGGTCACTTCCCCCCCCCCACTCCCATCCCTGTACCTATGAAAGTCAAGCCCCACCTGCTGGTGGAGTCATCCTCATCTGAATCAAAGAAACTGGTAGTCTCCAGCTCGCTGCTCATGAGAGCAGATGAACTGTCATAGCCACCTGGCTCCCGTCGCCGCTCGCCCTTTGCAGTTCCATTGAGCCGGGCTGCTGCGAGGGAGATAGGCAGCTGGGTCCATAGAAGGCTCAATGCAGGGAACAAGGGATATGAGGCAGGCAAGCCAGGGGCTGAACAGGGCCCAGGCATATCCATAACTCAGGAAGTAGAGTAAAGAGGTGGGGAGCTAGCTGGAAGCTGCGGGAGGAGTCGAAGTGGGAATACACACTGTGCTCAGGGCCATCCCTCCGTCGGGGCCGCTCTCGTTGGGCAGATACCAAGGAGTCGGTCTCTGTGTCATTGTCCAGGTTCTCCTGGCTGCCCCCACTAGCATGAGGGCTAAAGGTAGAGAGAACTTGGTGGAGATGAGAGAAGGCTGGGGGATCCCTTACCCAGCCCTGGGTTGAGCTGAACTGCCCCTTCCTCATGGGACATTCCCACCTTCAAGTCACACTTACTGGAAGGAGGGGGGTCGAGAGTCCCCAATGCCTCCTGTGCGTTCCATTGAAGGTGGCAGCTCTGATGGGTTGTCAGCACAGAAAGGGGCTGGCTCTGGGTGCGAGCCCTCAGCAGATACCAGCTGCCAGGAAGAAAATGAGTGGTCAAAGTGGTGCCAAGGAAAAGCAAGATGTTGCTTCCAGCAGGGCATGAGAGACTGGACAGAGTGGAACAGAGAAGAAAGAGCCATGCAAGGGCAGCTGAGAAGGTGTGTAAGAAGAGGGGCTGGCAGGCATGGGCTACTGAGGCAGAGTTGGGGCACAGCACAGAGGTCAGAGAATGCCAGGTGGAAGCAGGTCTGGACGGACACAGGAGACCTTTGAATCTGTTTCTCCCTGTCCTCCCTCCACTTTTCTCTCACATGTCATTAAAGACGGAAGAATCTAGCATAAGAAATGATTAGAAAACTAAAGGCAGATTCAGATACGAAGGCATAAAATCACCAGCTGCTATCCCAGTTATGCCTTTCTTCCCTCTAGGCAGCACCAGGATACAGCTGAAGGCTGAGCTGAGGGCTCCTTACCCAGGACACCACTCGGCCATTGAAGCAGGGGAGCTTGGCATTGTCATCCGAGATTTCTTCCTTCACCACTCTGCAGGGAAAGGGGGATGTCAGAGAGCACTTCTGATGTAGGAAAACCGAGGGTCCCCATGATCGGAACTGCCCTTGACCCTACGTGTGAGATCAAGCCATCCACACAAGACTGTTCAGCTGTGAGGAGGGACTAGTGACAGCCCCTTAGCACCTCCAGGAAGTAGGACAAAGAGCAGGAGCTGTGGGGAGAAGCTAGAAGTAGAAAACACACATTATGCTCTGGGCCATCCCTCCAGCAGGGCCATATCTGGGCCAACTGCCTTGCTGGAGCATCGGCTCAGCCATCAGGTGACTGGAAATTATGATGGTCACACAGCACACCTCAGAACCTCCGGAGTGCTTGTCCTATTCCCAGCGTGACTTTCCTTTTCCCTCTGACCTTCAAATCGAAAAGGTACAATTCTTACTATTCTTCTTTTATCTACTAGGAATACTGACTTTGTTCTGAGAGCTAGGGAAAGAAGTTTAAAGGAACTAGGAAAGAGAAGGCATTCAGTGGCCATCCACGTGGTACATATTTGTAATCCCGGGCAGCACTTGGGAGGCTGAGGCAGGAGGATTGTGAGGCAAGCCTGGGCTATATAATGCAATTCGGTTACAAATAGTACAAAGAAAAGAGGATGGCAATGCAGCTCAGATGGCAGCGTGCTTGCCCAGCATACACAGAGCCCTTTGATCCACACTACAAACGCTGGTTCCATATGCCTGTAATTGCAGCACTGCAGAGAAGGAGGCAGAAGATCAGTGTAAGGTCATCTTTAGCTGCAGAGTGAGCTTGAGGCTAGCCTGGGATACATAAGGACCCTCACCCACCCACACAAAAGGGAAGAACCTAACAGTGACAGTTGTTTGTTTACTGAGCATGCCTTATAGGCTAGCATTGAGCTAAGCACTTGTAGCAGGCAGGGGTAAAAAGGTGGGGAACTAAACTGAGGACAATTATCCAAACTCACAAGCTGGCTTCTGAACACGAGCCTGTGTGACTCTGCATTTTTATCTATCACATCTTCTATTCCTATAGTTAGAACATATAATTAAAAACAACACAAAAAAAAACAGTGGTGGTGCACGCCTTTAATCTTAGCACTTGGAAGGCAGAGGCAGGCTGATCTCTGAGTACAAAGCCAGCCTGGTCTACAGAAAGAGTTCCAAGACAGCCAAGGCTACACAGAAAGACTACGCCTAAAAAAGAATGATAATAATAATAATTTTACTCCAGCCTCATCCTGTGGACAATATAATTCTCATTTCATGAAGAAGGAAACTGACATTTGGTTGCTTATCATGGTTACAATGCTAAGAGGCGTTAGAGCTGGAATTGAACCCAGGTTGTTGACTTCAATTCTCTTTTGCTCCATGTCACATTTTTCCCCCTTTGATGACAGATTCGGGGTGGAGCATTAATGTGGGGGATGAGGGACCATAGAATGTGGTCATGGCATGCAGTTTGGCCTTGGGAATGTGATGGGGGCCAAAGGTTGAATACCGACTGTGGTTTGGGGCCAGAGATGGGAATGGAAACTGTGGAGAGGTCGGCTATCACCCCAGAAGCACTGAGCTAGACAAATGTGGCACAGGCTAAGGGAACACATGCTCAGAATGCTGGGAGGAAGCTGTGAGGCTTGGTCTTCCTTCACTCCTTAGAGAGGCGGAGGCTTTGGCTCCTTGTGACAGTCATATTCTTTAACTTACAAAGAAGTTGGCAAGTCAAGCCTATAGTCTTCCCTCCCTACCATTTCTAATGCCACAAGGACCCTAAGAAAACAGCCCAGACCTACCAGCCAATCTGTATGGTGCCCTGCATGGTAACCTGGCCTCAAGAGAAAAGAGGGTACATGTGATACACAGGACTCTGTGTCCTGCTTTGATAATGCCTTTGTGATGGAAAAGTGCTGCCGAGTCTCCCCATGTCCCTTAGCAGACCCCTCCCCCATACACACACTCCATTCTATAGTGTTTCTTCTCTTTCTAGAGAGTCACCAACACTCTACAAGCCTCTGCTGACTCTCTATGATCAGCTGGTCTTCAGCAGCTTTGGGGGAACCTCAGACTGTAACCTTCTGTGGTAAAGCTTGGCTATCCGGGCTCCAGAGCAGTCTCACAAGACCTGTCCTCTCCTTTTTACTCAGACTGAGTCAGGTAAGCATAGGTTCAACTCCCAATTCTACCATGTAGTTGCTCTCCCACCTTAGAGATAGCATTTAACTTATCCAACCGTTGCCTCATCCTGGTAAATGGGATTCTCAGATGACTGGTATGGTTCAGGAATATAATAAAAACTAGTTACTGACTCTCCAACTTTTAGTAAGATCCACACTCTCACATTAAATATGCCCTCTTTTCTTTTTTAAAAAAACTTTTATTACATTTTTGTGTGTGTGTGTGTGTGTGTGTGTAGGTGAGAGGACAACTTTGGGAAGTTGCTTTTTTCCCTTCCACCCTATGGGTCCTGAGGACAGACCTCAGGTCATCAGGCTTGGTGGCAATGGCCTTTATGCACTGACCAATTCTCCTGACTCTCCCAAGTAATTTAATAGAGCTAAGTCTATCCTGAGCTTGATGAATACTTTTGGAGACCAGGTGAGAGAGTTGGGGAGTCCTTAGACCTCACATTCTGAACTTGAGGTTGAGGTCCAGCAGGCTTCCCCCTCTGACATGCTTTCTCTCTTGTCAACAGGGGGCACTGGTCTAGGCTGGCTGAAGTACTATGTTACATTCCCAGTTTGCCAAGGCTTGCTATCCTTCTGGAGAGGAAAAAATGGCCATTTACATAGTATTCCTCACCGGTGTTTGACTCTCTCCCTCCCCTCTCTCTAACACTCATACAGACACACACACACACACACACACACATACCCCTCTATCCAAACAAATTCTATCATTTACTAGCTGTGTGACCTAGGACCAGCTTTATTAGGCTTTTTACATTTTAGTCTCCTAATTTTCAAAGTGGGAATATTAGTGCCTACTTCACAGGCTGGTATGAGGACTCAAAGATGCAAGATGTACAAGTAAGCCAGGCGGTGGTGGCGCACACCTTTAATCCCAGCACTTGGGAGGCAGAGGCAGGCGGATTTCTGAGATTTCTGAGTTCGAGGCCAGCCTGGTCTACAGAGTGAGTTCCAGGACAGCCAGGGCTACACAGAGAAACCCTGTCTCGAAAAAAACAAAAACCAAAAACAAACAAACAAACAAACAAACAAAAGATGTACAAGTACGTACAGCACTGCCAGGTGGACTGTCAGTACCATGATGAGCTTGTACAATAAGAAATGAAATAAGCTGTCAACAGGATCCTCTGCTATCCTAACTCTGGAAAGGATAGCCTTGCTGGGTCTTCTGCTCACTTATTCTTGGAGTATGGGGGAATAAGCCAAATAATCACATGCACTCCTTCTTAGCATTGTTCTCAACCCTGGTAGAACAGCCTAGGATATTTTGCAAAGGGTGCTTCAAGGACCACAAGTGGATACAAAACAACTTAAAGTGGCACATGATAAATGTCACTTAGTTCAATAGTTAATTTAAAGAAAAATATTCCGGAGAAATTAGCATATGCAATCAGGACCCTCTTATAACTGTAGTTATGCCTGCTTCCACAAAGCAGGAAGCAGCTCACAGTGGTCTGCTTGGGAGGCAGAGGCAAGTGGGGGTGGAGATACAAGACTATTCTAATCCCTGAAGACATCTGGCCTAACATATTCTGAAATATTATCCCAGTTCCTTGGGATAATAAGAAAGACTCTATTCTTATTCCTCTCATGCCAGGTTGAGACATCTACCTCCTATCCTCAATTCTTCCAGCTAGATGATTTTCATGGTCTTTCAACCAGGTTTGCCGATTCTAGACTAAAGCCAGACAATCATTACCACACAAAAGTCTCATTCCAGGGCAAGAACAAAATCAGCAATAGTCAGATCTCTGCTCCACTGTCCAAAACACACACAGTTTTAAGAGCTCATCAAATGACAAGACAGAAGGTGCTTGCCTCCTGGGGTTTGGAGGGCAGGCCTTGAGAGGAAAGTCAGACTAATGTACACTGGGGAGAATATCTCCCCTCCCAGTCTCTGGGGCCTCAGCTGCAATCGCAGTGCAGGCCTCAGGCAAGTGCATTAGAGGGACCTTCAGGCCTTGGAGGGCCCAGAGAGAGGTAGTGTGTGTGTGTATGTGTGTGTGTGTGTGTTCTCCATAGCCTCTAGGCCCACTGTCCAGTTAATGTAGGCAAGCCTCAGCCCCTTATAGAGAGGTGTGTGTGTGTGTGTGCACGGGTGTGCGTGTGTGTCTCCCCCCAACCCCCTTCTCAGGCCAGCTGCTACAGAACCCTCAGGCTCCAACATTCCAACCTCTCTTAAAGGGGCAGTCTCAGCTTCCAAACTGCCCATCAAAAGCCCTGAAGCTGGGTAGGGAGGAGGGGAAAACAAGAGATCGCCAAAAGGCCCTTCCCTGCTTTCCCATCCAGCCTCTGAAGGCCTGTGCAACATCTCCCCTGGGACCATCATAGGGAAAGAAAAGGCTCCAGCACCTGGTTAGTGAGGACTCCTCCTCCGGGTCAGGCAACACCCTATTAGCCCAGGGGAGAGGGTACTTTGCCAAACATCAAGTCCAGCATCCAGCCTGGCAGAACAGCCCCCAACTCCTCCTTCTCCGGTTCAAAGTCCCACCAGCCTACAGCCCTAGATACAGCACACTCCAAATAAGGCTCTGAGTTGCAGAGCTCAGAGGTCCGGGAAGGCAGGCCGGGAGTCAATAGACTCCAACTCTATGCTTAAAAGGTGGCACCTGGAAGGACTGAGAACTCTGGCTTTGGATTGGAGTGGAAAGGATGTATGTCTACGGGGGCCGCTGGACCGTGGGGAGATGAGGGGGCTTGAATGGTAGAAACCGACTGCTTAGGGAGTGGCGTCCCGCTGGACTGGGGGTGGGGAGGAAGGCCTCCAAGAGGTGACTGGGAGTCCCTCAAAGTCAAGTGGGTCCTAAGTCACCGAGTCGCTCCCTTGCTGAAGCCGGGCTAGAAACCAACGAGGGGAGTCGGAACTGGCCGCGTTGGCCCCTAGCAGCGGAGCGACCCGGGCTCCCGGGAGGCGGGGCGGGGGCCATCCTCACCCAAAATCGTCGTCCATAGACTTAAAGAAGAACTTATAGCTGGGCCGCTGCAGAACGCCCTTAAAGTCCGCCAAGGTGACGCGCTCGGCGGGCAGGGGCAGCTTCACCAGGTACGGCGTCTCCTGGCCGTCCAGGTGGTAGATGATCTTGGTCTCGCCCATGGCTCCGGCCTCGGCCCCGCGGCGCGCGGCCTGCTTGGGCAGCGGGGCCGGGCCTCTCCGGCAGAGCTCGGGGCTCGGCGCGGCCCGCTGCTCAGCCCCGCTCAGCCGCCGGCCGGGGCGCCAGCTCCCTTGTTCTCCGGCCGCTCCCGGGTCCCAGCGCCGCCCGCCGCCGCTTCCGCTCCCCACTCTGGGCGCTCGGCTGGCGACCACGACTCTTCCGGTGGCCTCGGCCCTCCCGGCTTTGGGCCGAGCCCAGCACGGCCCCGCCCCGCCGCCGAGCCGCGCTGGCTGGTTGCCGCCGACTGCCCGCCCACCTGCAGGGCGGCGCTCGGTCCCTTATACTCCGAGTTCAGGCAGCTGGACGTGGAGTCTCGACCCTGTGGGCCCAGGGGAACGCTGTGCGGGCTCCCGGGCAGGCGGGGAGGGTCCAGG
>NW_021605519.1:322776-323313 GCF_004785775.1 Grammomys surdaster
CCAGGGGAACGCTGTGCGGGCTCCCGGGCAGGCGGGGAGGGTCCAGGGGAACGCTGTGCGGGCTCCCGGGCAGGCGGGGAGGGTCCAGGGGAACGCTGTGCGGGATCCTGGGCAGGCGGGGAGGGATGGAAGATAAGTGTCCTGTACTGCGGAAGAGAATGGATTTGAAGATCTAACTGGACCCCTGGATGGGGATGGCTTCGACTCGGATCTTTAGATTCTGCTGACCGCACAGTTGCTGTCACTGGACTGTAGTAAACTGAGTTCCTTGAGGGCTGAGCAAGTTCAAGTTTTTATCCCTGTACTCTCAGCGTCTCCTATGAGCAAGCAGTTTGAGAAATGGATAGAGTGGGTGTGGTGGCGCTTGCCTTTAATTCCAGCACTCAGGAGTGAGAGGCAGGTGGCTCTCTGTGAGTTCAAGCCAGCCTGGCCAACAAAGAGCTCCAGGACAGCAGACCATGTAGAGAACCCTCTCTCAGAAAGAAAAAGAAAGGGGGGAGAGAGGGAGAGAGAGAGAGAGAGAGAGAGAGAGAGAGA
>NW_021605519.1:323413-362757 GCF_004785775.1 Grammomys surdaster
GAGAGAGAGAGAGAGAGAGGAAGAAGGAGGAGGAGGAGGAAGAAGAAAGAAGAAGAAGAAGAAGAAGAAGAAGAAGAAGAAGAAGAAGAAGAAGAAGAAGAAGAAGGAAGAAGAAGGGGAGGAGAAGGAGGAGGAGGAGAGAAGAAGGAGAAAAGAAAAAAAGAAAGAAAAAGAAAAAATTAGCCGGGCGGTGGTGGCACACGCCTTTAATCCCAGCACTTGGGAGGCAGAGGCAGGCGGATCTCTGAGTTCGAGGCTAGCCTGGTCTACAGAGTGAGTTCCAGGACAGCCAGGGCTACACAGAGAAACCCTGTCTCGAAAAACCAAAAAAAAAAAAAAAAAAAGAAAAAAGAAAGAAAAAATTGAGTTAAGGAAGAGTGCAAGCAGCCAGGTGTGGTAGAACATGACTTTAGTCCAAACATTGGGGAGGCAGGCAGGTCTCTGAGTTGGAGGCCAGGAAGTCTACAGAGCAAGTTCCAGGACAGCCAGGGCTACACAGAGAAACCCTGTCCCGACCTCCACCCACTACCCCCCAAGTATTGAAAGAAAAAAAAAGACGGTACAAGCATGCATGATTGATTGGGACAGTAGATGTCAAAATTAGGTATAGTCAGTTGATGGTTCAGCTTCTCAGCTGTAATAATGTATGTCAGGGGTGGCTTTGAAACTCCTGGCAATTCTCCTGCCTCCGGCTTCTGAGTTCTAGGACTACATGCCTGCATTTCAAGACCCATTTCAGTCACCTCTTCTGCTCAGAAACCTCTTCACATTACCCAATATGACTTTCATATACTCTCAACATAATACCCTTCATAATCTGACATCTACCTCTCTAGACTTTTTCTCATTACATCATAACCAAATGTTTGATTATAGGAAGAAAACAATCAGTAGCAGTTATGTTTTCAGTTTATATCCTTCATTTAATCTTTTTTTCCAAGTAATGTCTATGCATAACTAAAATGCATTAAAAC
Source organism: Grammomys surdaster (assembly GCF_004785775.1). NCBI lineage: Eukaryota > Metazoa > Chordata > Mammalia > Rodentia > Muridae > Grammomys > Grammomys surdaster. The sequence goes on from NW_021605519.1 coordinate 324,388, forward strand.
TTTTCAAGGTTTATTTTTACCAGCACAGATTATTGGTAACTGAGGTGATCAGAAAAGGGTGTCAGTCCCTTGGAATTAGAGTCACTGGAATCTGTGATCTACCTGCTGAGATGCTGGAAACTGAACTCTGTAAGAGCAGCAAGCCTTCTTAACTGTTGAGCTGTTTCTCCAGCCCTAGTATTAAAAATGAAGATTCCAAGATGACCTTGAATTTTCTACTCTCCTGCCTGTACACTCTTGGAGTGGCTGGGGTTACAGGCATGTGATACCTATCTTATTTCTTGATTTACACATTCTAGATGTTGCCTATTGACTTCCCACTTTTACTTTCTTAACATATTGAAACTATGCTTGTTAAATAGAGAGTACTTAATACTGACAGTATTTTAACTCTCAATGTATACTGCTAAGCTTGGTATATTACTTGTTTCTTTTGCAATATTTTTTTCTTCGTTTGGTTGTTTTTATTTTTTTTAAATGTAACCACCAATAATCCTTTGCATACTATACAGTAGTTTTTCAGGACACATTTTGTTCACCCAGTCCAGTCTATTAGGTAATCCAGCTTTGCTTGTTCTTAGACCTTTCCCTTCCTTTGCTCCGGTGAGCACTGCTTGGTGCCCCTATCTAACCAGCTGTCATCTGGGACGTCTCTGCATCCCCAGAATTCCCTTTACTTCTCCTTCAAGCTGGGTCTGTTTTCTTGGACACTTTATTCCTATTTTAGTAAGGCGAATTGCATCCTTGGACAGGTCTCCTTGAAAGCAAGAATGAAAAATGTATTTTGGGTTTTGGTTTTCTGAGACAGGGTCTCTGTGGCTGAGATTGCAGGTAGCTCAGGCTGATCTTAAACCAAGGATCACAGGTTTATGCCGCCACATCTAGAAAGAAAGGAATTTGTTTGTTTGTTTGTTTATTGGGTCTTATGGATGTAGGCATGATTTATACCACTAAGGCCCAGGTTCTTTGAGCTGTATGTCTAGAATATGATTAAGGTTGAGGTTAGTGCAGTGGCCTCAGTGTAAGGCCAGGCCTGACAGTCTGAGTTTGATCCCCAGGATCTACATGGTGGAAGGAGACCTCCTGCAAGACTTCCACAGGCATGCTGGCACTTGTGTACTCCCCAACACCTCCACGCAAGTATACACACACACACACACACACACACACACACACACACACACACACTAGTTGGAAAAAATACAATAAAGCCAAAAATAATTTTCCTTCAGAAATTTGAAGGTATTTGTTGTTTTTTAAAACAAAATCTCAATCATTCAATTTTACCAGTGAAGACTTAGGAGCCAGATATTGAGGTGAAAGCCTGCTCTAGCTCAGAGAGGCAGAAAAAGTACCCAGCTGACCTTCCTCCTCAGCTGACATCCTAGAAGTAATGCCCCTCTTTCAGGAAGTCTCAAGCTTTCAAACTGAATGTCCCTCACCTTCTACTTCCTGTGTGTCTCTATCCATAACAATCCTCTGTTCACTTCCTCTGGATCGACTCTTTGTATACTTTTGCTGCTATTAGTTTCATTTATTATTCTTATTATTTTAGGTTTTTCGAGACAGGGTTTCTCTGTGTAGCCCTGGCTGTCCTGGAACTCACTCTGTAGACCAGGCTGGCCTCGAACTCAGAAATCTCAGAAATCCGCCTGCCTCTGCCTCCCAAGGGCTGGTTTTAAAGGCGTGCGCCACCACTGCCTAGTTTAATTTCATTTTTTAACAATTTCATTTTATTACAAGATTTTCTATATTACAACCTTTCTAGCCACTTATCCAATATTTCAGATTTTACCTATCCAATATAATGTTATTTATGCATGCTCGGAGAGAATAAACCAAGTATACCAGACATGGGGAAGTCTCTAGCCTCCAACCCTCCCCCTTTGTGACAGCTGTCTTAGTGCCTGTAATTGTTCTGATGTCAAAGGCCATTGTTCCACCCACACAGTTTTGTCAGTTAATCATTTTAAACGTAGGGCGGTTAGTACCTTTGAAAAACCAATAGCTATTGTGTCCTCCGTATGGACAACCTAAAATGGTCTGTGACTGTTCTTGATAATACATTTTAATATATTTTCAGAAGCATTATTAACTTTATGGTTTGTTTCTGAGATTGGAGGAATGTTAATCTATGTTTTCCACTGCCACAGCAAATCAAATCCCTATAAATTCAAGACTATTTTAGCCACATATGACTTTAATTTTCCTATTTGTCCTCTGGCCCAATACACTCAACCCAACTTGCACTTTGTTTTACCTGAGAGAAATACTTAGCAGACTACTTAGCTCCTGAAGAGTCCAATGTGGATGCCAAGATTTTCGTGAAATTATTGTTAATGTTTCTGTGTCAACTAAACCTTCAATTTCAATGCAATTTATTTGCACCTCTAGTTGTAGTCTGATCATTTATAGCAGTTTGCCAAAATACTTGTTTTCTGGTCTGGTTATCTGAATTTCTTGTTTTATCTACTGAAGCTGTTCTGTCCTTGATTTCATCCAGAGCAGTGCTCCTTTTAACAACAGGTATTACATTTTTAAATTGCTCTGTGGATGGGTTTCTTCAAATCTGACAGGGAATGACTCAATCAAATTTGATATTAGGGCCTATGGGAACCCCTCGCCCACAAGGCATTTTCCAATGGCTAAGGATTACCTTGCCTGTCCCTTGTTGATCTGCATTCATTACTCCAATGCCAGCTTTTGCCACATCTTTTGCATACTCCAGAAGCTGAGGTCTTCTTTTTGTACTATTTCTTGAAAAATCATTGTTTCTAGGTATGCTTTGTCTACAATCCCTTTTCAAATGACCTTGCTTACCACAAGTAAAACATCTGGCATTTTGATTTTTCTTAAAACTTTTAGAAATTACTTCTCTTAACAGAGTGTTAGACTTAAGCGTGAAGCTTAGAACAGACAACACCAGACCAAACAGTTCCAAAGGGGGGGGGGGGTATTTCCAGGGACAGGCCCGGGGGGGGGGCAGAGAAACAGAAGATGATGACGGAGAGAGAGGAGAAGTAGAGGCCAGCCATGACCATGTGGAGAGAGGAAGAAGGGAAGGGGGAAGGGCGAGGAGACAGAGAGAAGCTAGAGACAAGAGAGTAAAAGAGTAAGAGAGAGAGGAGGAGGCAAGCAGCCCCTTTTATAGTGGGCAGGCCTACCTGGCTATTGCCAGGTAACTGTGGGGAGAAGCATACCTGAGTGTTGCCAGATAACTGTGGAGGTGGGGTTTAGACAGAATGCTAACACAGAATAGCATCATAAATGTGCAATCTAGTATCAGTTGTATGTGTAATCTACTCATCTATTGGTGCTATCTTACCTTTAAAGGCCTAATTCCCCCTTTGCATTCGGAAATAGCACTTTCAAAAGCCAAAGATTCAATTAATATTTGTCTGACTTCTGAATCTGATATGATTTTATTTACAGCTTTTAAGTCAAATTTTGCAAAAAATCAGAGATGACTTCTTTTGGGCCTTGTATAATTTTAGTAAAATGACTCAGACCTCTTTTCTGATTCTTTAACCTTATCCCAAGCATTTAAAGCTGCTAAACACTGCACCAACGTGTGATCATCAAATCCAATCTGGCTTTGTTACACAGCATATTGACTGTCACCTAGCAACTGATCTTGGGAAATATCACTGCCTCCAGCCTGATTTCATTTTTCTATGGCCCTAGCTTTCTCTTTCTGTGGGGACTGCATAAGGGTATCTTGGTTCTTGGCTGGGCATGGGCCTGGAACCCCAAGACTCCAAGGGAGAAACAGCAGGTGTTCAGCCATGTGCCCAGAACCCAGGGTTCTGACACGCAGTCTAGTCCCCGTGGACCTACATTGTTCAGTCACATAGGCCACTGCAGGCCCCCACCCCCCAAAGTGCACAGGTAGAGGGCGTGACTACAGGCCTCAGGCCCTAGAGAGATTTACATACTAATGAAGGCCAGAGGGCGGAACCAATTAAGCATTCTTCCCCAGACCCTTCCCCCTTTTCCCTCCCTATTTAACTCAGGTCTGCCCTGAGTTTCATGGTGGGTACATCCAGATCCATCTACCATCTGCCATGAAAATAAATCCTTTCGGAACCATGGACTTTCTCATGTCTTTGGGGCCTGCCGTGGGAAAACGTGGAGAAGGCCTTTAATGCCAAGCCACCACAGCCACTGTGCCTAACTTCCCGCATGGAGGACCTCTCTGTTCCAGCCATGGGGACCCAAATCTTCAAGCAAGCTAGCCGGGCTGCCAAGTCTGCTAAGAGAGTACAGTAACCGAGTCTCTCCCACAGGGAGCTGCTAGGGCCTCTTTATTCTCTCCCCTTCCTTTCTCTTGGCTGTGGGTTGGCTGGTCACGTGCCCACATGCTTCCAGTCTTGGTCCTTCTGCGGCCTCTCAGCGGTCTGAGAGCCCAAGGGCTTGAGACCAGTCGGTCCCTGACCACCTCCTGGCCCGGGGATCCCCAATCCAAGAGCTCTGTGCCTCTGCGGAACTACCAGACTGAGTGAGAACTCCCCATGCTGGGCGGAGCCCCATAGTGCCTGCCCAGTGTTATGCACAGAGTGAACTCAGTCAAGATTCCCACATTCCAGTCTCTATGAAGCCATGGGAATCACAACAGCCCAACAAGATTCAAGAACCCATGGCCACGCCCACGTGTGAGCTAGTCATTTCCCCTCATCTTTCCACCATGTTTGCCACTGTAACTGAGGACCAGCTTCCAATATTGCTGTTGTCAAATCTTTCCAGCCTTGGGGGATAATTTTGTTCTAAGTTGCCCATGAATTTAATCTGCTTCACACAGTATGAATGCATATTTTAGGAAACAACTGCTTCCTTAAATCTCCTCAAATCTAATTAGTTTATAGGATCCCATTTAACCTTGGGTGGAGACTATCATCTGCTGTTAGTTCCTGTATAGTAACCGGATAAACTAAGGTTAGTTTTCTAACAACCTTGGGTTGCCCCTCTTCAATTTTGTCTGACGTGGCGTGCTAGGTTCTTGTCTAAATTCCTCTGTATCTTTGAGTATTTGTCTTATGTTCATCTGTAAGTCTTTCTAAGGCTTGTATCTTATCAATCCAATTTTCATAGTTGGCACGATTATCAAACCACTTTTTATATTTGACACAAATAACTACTATGACTATTAAGGATAAAATATGAATTACCAGACTAATAGTTAACTATTATTGGTATTATGTCAATCTCAATTAAGTCATTTATCCTTTTATTTACTGCTTCTACTTTCAAGGCATGAAAAGCAGCACTATACAAGACCCTATACCCTTTATTATATTTCCCATCCTTAAAGTGGGACAGATTTTTCTCTTGTTACTTAACTTGTTCTTTGAGGGCTTCCCAGGTGTCTTATCAAATCAGATGGCTTCTCAGTTTGTCTGCAGCTGGCATGATTTCTCTGTCCATGTGGTTGTGCCATACGTTGGGAGTGCCAAATGTTTTTTTAAACAAAATCTCAATTGTTCAATTTTACCAATGAACACTTGAGAGCCAGATGTTGGGATGAAAGACTGCTAGCTCAGAAAGGCAGAGAAAACACCCAGCTGACCTTCCTCCTCAGCTGATGTCCCAGAAAAACTTTAAACTCAATCTCCCTCCTTTCTACTTCCTGTTTGTCATCTCCCGACTCCCTTTTACTGTTTTTTGTTTTCATAATAATCCTATATTCACTTCCTGTCAACTGGTTTCTTTCTCTGCCTCTTGATCTTTGGTTGACTTTATTTAATCCTGTTTACAATATTGAAGCAGAAACCTCTTGGATTAAAGGTTTGTGCTAAGTCTGAACCACACCACAACTGAAAGCAAGTTTTTCTAGTAAATAACACAATCTCAGGGTTTAGTGTTCAGAAAAAAACAATTTGTTTTCTAGTTCCATTAATAGGTGGTTGATCTGGCTTAACTTTTTCTTCTATCTAAAAGCCTTTTGGGGCATTATTTTTATTCCTGGGGCTGTTGCCCAGTCTGTTTAATGACTGGCCTCGAGTCATCTTCCTGTCTCAGCACCTGATAAACTACAAGTGTGTACCTGTTTTGTTTAGTGAAAATCTTTTCTCATTCACTTTTCCAGGAGGTTGGGGTATCCTTACTGTCTAGAAATGAAACTATTTTTTGGTTTTTCGAGACAGGGTTTCTCTGTGTAGCCTTGGCTGTCCTGGAGCTCACTCTGTAGACCAGGCTGGCCTCGAACTCAGAGATCCTCCTGCCTCTGCCTCCCAAGTGCTGGGATCAAAGGCTTGCGCTACCACTGCCCGGCAGAACAATTTCTTGAATGGTTAATATTTTGTCTTTTTTTTTCCCCCTTGTTCTCTGCAGTTTTGTTGGACCCTCTAGATTGAATTTGTATCCTTATTGCCTCTAATTTCACTTTATTACAAGATTCTCTGTTATTACAACCTTTCTAGCTACTTACTTATTCAATATATCAGATTTTACCTATCCAATATATTGTTATTTATCCATGCTCAGAGAGAATAAAACCAGGCACACCAGGCTGGGGTACTCTATACTCCAACTCTCCCCTTTATGACATTTTCTTTATGGACACAGTGTTTTCCCTTTTGAGTTGCATAATCCTATCCTACTTTACCAGAGATTCTTTGATTTTGTGTATTTTGCTCTTGGCTTTTTATATTGGAGGATTCTTCTGTTTGGATCTCTGCTTCTGCTGCATGTAAGGAAGTTTATGTACAAGAGTTACTAATAAGTAAAATTTCACTGTAGGATGATAAAGGGGCAAAGTCTTCCTGTGGGAGGCTCAAGAAAAGGAAAAATGTCAACATTCAAAGACTATCCTTTGCTGGGCAGTGGTGGCTCCCAGCACTTGGGAGGCAGAGGCAGGTGGATTTCTGAGTTCCAGGCCAGCCTGGTCTACAGAGTGAATTCCAGGACAGCCAGGGCTACACAGAGAAACCCTGTTATCAAAAAACCAAAACCAAAACCAAAACCAAACCAAACCAAACAAAAACAAACAAAAAGCCATCCTTCTTTCCTTAAAGTTGTTTTGGATTAGGGGGTCAAGCAACTGGTGGCCATGATGTTCCAAAACAAGTGTTTTCCTTTACATTTAAGTCAATATCCACCCTTACATATCTGAATGAATCCAGAGGCTTTGATAGGTTGGCATCTCCTGGGACTTTCATCATGCCAGAACCCACAAGCTCTGTCAGTTTGGAAACTTGTGACTTTTCCTGAGACAAGGTGTCATATAGCCTAGACTGACCTTAAACTAGCTGTATGACCGAGGATGTTTGTAAGCTGCTGGCCTTCCTGCCTTCAGTTTAAGTGCTTCTTTACTGAAGTGACATTTCTTAGTAGACATTATACACAGATCTCAGGGTTACAGACATGGTTCATGCTACGTTTCTCATGACCTTCTTGAACATGTTCTCTGGTAATTTCCTCCCTACTATTAATCAAAGACTCAACTGCCTGTTTCTTGCAGAGAGAAGGCTTATCACCTGGCTGGCTTCGCGAGGGGCAATGGTATGTGTATGCAGGAACTTGTTCCTAAGTGGACTTCTGTGTGATATCCTCTCTGTATCTCTAGTCCTTTATCTTCTGAGGCCCTAGACCTTCCACTGGCTTACTTCTTACTAATAACAGTCTATACCAGCAACAAGATCACCTAAGTCACCTTTTACTACTCTATTGATTTTTTCTTTTTTTTTTTTTTTTTTTTGGTTTTTCGAGACAGGGTTTCTCTGTGTAGCCCTGGCTGTCCTGGAACTCACTCTGTAGACCAGGCTGGCCTCGAACTCAGAAATCTGCCTGCCTCTGCCTCCCAAGTGCTGGGATTAAAGGCGTGCGCCACCACCGCCCGGCTTTGATTTCTCTTTAGATTTCTCATGTGAATATATGTTTTGCTCACATGCATGTTTGTGTATCATGTGCTTCCTGGAACTGGAGTTATGCTCCAGTGTTGGGAATTGAACCTAGGTCCTCTGTAAGAACAAATGCTGTTAACTGCTGAGCCCTTACTATTCTTTTTGTTTGTTTGTTTTTGTTTTTTGAGACAGGGTTTCTCTGTGTAGCCCTGGCTGTCCTGGAACTCAACTATCCTATTTTTAATTTTTCAAAATATTGACGTTTACTTCTTGTTTTCCTTACAGACTCATACACTTTCCTGTGATCCCTTCACAGGCACTTTCCCATGTAGAACTGGGCATCTCTGCTCTGATGGGCTGTTAACCCTTCTTCCCCTCTAAGCCAGTTTAGCATCACAATTCGGTAAAGCCTTCTCTATTACCCTTCCTAGAAAGGTCCTTTCTTTAGAAGTTCTGTCATTTCTGATTTGTGTCACTATCTGGAATGGTCAGAGACGTCTCATAGTTTTTTAATTGTCCCATTAGGTACAGGCAATCATCACTGTATGCTCTTCAGGCATTAGATCCTGTATCTGACCAGGGTCTCCCATAGCCTAGGCCAGCCTGGAATCCTTAAACTTCTTACTTCTACTTTCTGAGTGCTAACTAGTATATCCCAAGATTTTTGTTTTTCCTTTTCAAAAATTCACCGGTAGGTACCTCAAGTCGAGATCAGTTCTCCTGCCCCCTACCCCCTTTTTTAGCTTATTCCTTCCCACTCAACTGAAACAAAGGCACTTATGTTGTCTATGATGTCATGTGTGTGATGTACTTTGGTACTACCGTGACATTAACTATAGGCATGTCAAAGAGAAACTTACTGACTCACTCTATATGAGGGCAACACAGACCTGACAAAAGGGAAGAGCTGAGTTATGGGAGCTGTGCAGCACAGGCCAGGAGCAAATTCTGACTCTGTACACATCTCATCGGAAAGTGTGCTTCAGGGGTTGGGAGCCAAGGTGAGAGAACACGGCACAGGGACTGTGCAGCATGTCCACTCCTGGCTTTGGGTTTCATCTGCTCTCCAGGCAGTGCCCACCTCACTGAGACACAGGACCACAGGACGAAGTTCTCTAAGGTTAAAGTTCTTAGTTACGCCCTGCAAGATTCATAACATCTCAGAACATTTCTTTAGCCACCTCTCCTCTGTCTCCCACCCATACACAGAGGGTTTCTCTGTGTAGCCCCCACTGTTTAGAAAGTCTTATAGACCAGGCCCTGAACTCACAGAGATCTGCCTACCTCTGCCTCCTGGGTACTGAGATTAAAGGTGTGTACTAGCACAGCAGGTGGATTTCCTTATCCTTTAAGATGAATGTGACCTAGTGTCTGACAGAAGCAGAAGTGGGTCAACTGGAAAAGGCAAGAGGAGTAGCAGATGGCTTCAAGTATGCCTGGCACCATCACTCTCGGGTGACCTGAAGAATGTTCAGACCAGGAAAAGCTATGGAAATAGGCTCTGGTGTTCCACTGCATGGTCACAGACTGGTCTATGGGGCTTGGGAAGGCAGCTCAGCCAGCCATTCATGTCCCAAGAGCCAGGAGAATGGAAAAAAATTAGGTAGCATAGCACCACCTTGTGGCCACCTTAACCCTTCTCCCTCCCCTCCAGGTGTTGGCTAAAAGCAGCTAAGTGAGTGCACATACTTTCTTACCTGGCTGATCATGAGGAGATCCTGAAGCCCAATTCACTCTTCTTTGTAATGTTAACAAATGCAAACAAGAGAGGACCAGCTGCTCTTTACTGTTCCCTGAGGGAAAGCTGGAACACACAGTGCTTCCTCTGGCCAACCCCCAATTGCAGAGTCTGTCTAGATTTCCCCTAGTTCAGTCTAACTTCCCTCATCCTAACTTCAGTTAGGACGAACAGCACATCATTGCCAGCAGGAGGAAGAATACTGTAGTTGCAACTTCCTTTCCATTAATTCTCAGTCTGTAGCTAGCTTTCTTGCTCTGCCCCCTCTTAGGAGCACAGCCAATGAGATGCATGGATCTGGCAGTCAACATCAGGCAGTCAACATCAGTCATCTTCCGACGACTCCTCTTCTGCCTCTTTCAGCCACTGGATGAACCTCTGCAGCTGCAAGGAAGCAGAGGGGACAGCTGCTAGGGGAGGAAGAAACATGCATTCCCACTGTTCTTATTAGCAGACAAACAGTTCTGGCCACAGAGTCCCTAGAGTTTAGAATGGAGGACTAGGGTATCCAGGGAGCAGAGGTAGTGTACCTGTTGATTCTTACGCAACTGCTGGCCTTTGTCAGTTATGTCTCTTTGGCTGAACCAGCTCAAGATTGTTTCCTCAGCCAAGATCTCTAGCTGGTAGAAACCCATCAGGACCTACAGAGTCAGCAAAAGGGAGTCTCAGGATCTCTCTCTCTAGCAAGGATATAAGAGTATGATGGATAATATAAGAGAAGACCTTAGCATCTCTACCAGGCTCTCAGCTTCCTACCACATTATTAAGAAGGCTCTTCAAAACAGACAAGAGAGTAGGCACAGAGGTACATGCCTGTAATTCTAGTACTTGGGAGGTGGAGTCGGAGGCTCAGGAATCCAATCTGACTACCTAACAAGTTTAGGGCCAGTTTGGGGAAAAAACAAAAAACCAAACATATGCCAAAAGCCATATCATATCATCACTGTTCACTCAAAACAAAGACACGAGTGGACCTCTCTTTGCGGTACTGGGAACTCACGACTCATGGACCTCCTGCTGAGTGTCTGCTTAGCATCCTCAGGTTGCCCCCCCCCACCCCCCAAGGACAGATGGTGCAGTGAACACTCTATGCTAGGCTTGAGTTAGCCTTGTTTTCTCTCTGTGGGGGTCATGAAGGCCTGTTTCAAGGATACGAAGCTTGAGATGGTATTCACCTTGGCCATGGAAGTAACAAGAGTTTCATGGTCCAAGAAGAAGTCCTCAATGGCTGCCAATGCTTCCAAATGGTCAGCTGCACGCTTTATGTAGTTCCTGAAAACAGGGCTCCAGGCTTTGAGCAGCTATGGGAAAGAAAAGGGGGGTGGTGATGGTGGAAATGTATCACACTCCTTATCATCCCCCCACAGCTGAACAACAAAGGCAATCAATATTGATGACATGGCAGGACAAGAGGGAGAGGATATAGGCAGTATGGATCATTTGGGAACTGTTCCTACACAAGGCTGGGGAAAAGATGACATTTCTCAGGGAAGGGAGAAGAGGTCAGATAGACTCTCAAAATTCCTAGCCCCGACCTCGAGGTTAACCTTGCTCTAGGTCTAACCACTGTGGGCTCTGTATCACCAGATCTGTTCTTCATATTGTTTTATTAGACTATTTGGTCTTTGAGATAGAATTTTGCTATGTCATCTGTCTGGTCTCAAAGTCCTGGGCTCCAGTAACTCTTTTGCCTCAACTTCTTGGGAGAGGTGGACTACAGATATGTTCCCAGTACTGTGTCTGGACGTCCTTTTGGGGGCCTGGAATGCTCTCACTCTGTACTCTCAAAGAACATTCAGTATTAAATATGACTGGACTCTGGACCACTTAGTGCTCCTCTAGAAACCAACCACCTTTCAAAGACAAGGAGAAAAGACCCAGAAGAAACATACACCCAAGAGTAAGCCTTCCTACTCCTATCGTCTTTTAAGACAAGCACTACAAGGAAGGTTAGCTGTCTCCACTCAATCCCTCACATGCAGCCTGTCTTTGCTTACAGGAAGCAGCAGGGCACAGTAGCGGTTTGGGTCAAGCAGGCCATCTACTTGTTGCAGGGGGAACTCCAGGACTACACGGCTCAGGACCTGCATCACTTCCTTTAGGCTAATGTTGTAGGCATACCTGTGGGGAGATGAGTGTGAATTATGGCTAATATTGATGGTCCATTTGACAGGATCTAAAGATCACCCTAGTAGACAAATCTCTGGACACAGGTGTGAAGTTTCCAATTGGGTTGAGGTGGGAAGACCCATCCTGGGTGTCACTGAGGTGTGGGTGTCACTGTTCTCTGGGCTGGGGTCCCAAGCTGAAAAAAGCCAGGAGGAGCTGAGCACCACTCATTTCCGCTGCTTCACTGCAGATGATCAGCTCCTGCCACCGTGAACTGTATCCTTGTACTGCGGGGCAAGATCAACCACTCCTTCCTTGAGTTGCTGATTGCAGTCATTTTGCTACAGCAGAAGTAGCTGATACAGCATGGCTCCAGGGGTTCAGTGCTCTAAGACTAGGACTGTGACCGCACACTAGAGGAGAGGAAATCTACGAGGAGGCTGGGTGCTAATGTTCTCCTTGCTCCAAACACTCCTAGCCTTCTATCCAGGCTCCTCCTCGGGCAGCAATGTTTGGGAAGGAAGGTCTGCTCCTGCAGCAGCAGAGGGGAGTAAGCAGGAGGAAGCAGGAAGGACTGGTCTTACTTGAGAGAGTTAATCTCCAGGACTAGATTGTCACAGGAGATGTTCTCCTCTCTGCCCCGCTGTAGCGTTCCCAGGACCTCGTTCTGGAAAACTGAAAGGAAAGAGCAAACTCAGGGTTCCAGAATGCTTTGCTCTAAGGCTCTAGTTCTGACTTTACACCAAAGCCTTTCTGGGAGGAACTGAGCTAGCTGACACAAGTAGAGAACAGACTTCCCCACTTTGTTCACACCTCGGATGTCATCCAGCTGAGGGGAGCCTGCTCGGCTGTCCAGCTCCTCAGGATCCACACTGCGCTCACTTTCAGTCTCACTTTCTTCCTCCATATTGATCGTGAGTCCTAGAAACATAGAAAGGAAGAGCCAGTGATTCGGCTCAGTGGGCAAGGCGTGTGACTGGCATGTACAGAGGCCTGGCTTTGATCTTCACCACCACACAAAACTGGGTATGCTGTGCACGCCTATACAGGTCTCCCCACCAAGGGAATGGACGCAAGAGCATCCGGACGCTCCAGGTCACTCTCAGCTATGAGGCCAGCCCAAGGCCAGGGCAGGCTACATCGATTTAAAGGGGAGTGGGGAAGAGGAGGAGATTGGTGCGGGAGCTCGGCTGTAAAGGCACTTGCTACCAGTCTTTGGGACCACATGGTGGAAGGAGAGCACCAGCTCCAGCAAGCTGTCTTCTCACCTCTACTTCCCAAATACATAGACACACACACACAAACACACAGTTTCAACAAAAAGATACTGACAGCTAGCAATGTGTCCTGTCAATATGAATTGAAGGTTCAATAATAATTGGATTCCAAGGCATTCAAAGTTCTTAAGAATATTCAGAGTAAGTAGAAGACAGGCAGGTGTAAGGTCTCGCTCACCCCAGAGACTCTGTCGTAGCTCCTCATCTTCCTCCGTGTTCACATCCTCCGCTTTCCAGAGGTATCCCTGGCCTTCAAGGCCAACTTCTGCTGGATTGTAACCTGGAAAAGGCATTGACCTTTGAGAAGGCTCAGCAGTAGCCTTCATCTCTCTGGAAGGAAACATGCTTTTCTACAGGGCAGTGAGATGCACGGATGCCCCACACCTGTTGAGCCTCACACCTTTCAGCTTCACTTTCTCCTTTTCTTGGTCAGCTCCAGAATCATCACTAAACTGGCCATCATCTTCATCTTCCTCTGCATCTGGAGGGTGCAAAGAGATCACCGAGCCCTCAGGCAGCGTGATATCTGGGCCCACTACCACCTGAGAGAGAACAAAAGAAAGAGATCACCGAGCCCTCAGGCAGCATGGTGTGGTGGTGGTGGGGGGGCACTACCATCTGAGAGAGAACAAAAGAACCAAGTAGCACAGACTTACTAGTGCACTGAGGAGGGCTGCATGTTGACAACCAGAACTATGCTTTTTGTTTTGTTCTGGTTTTATACTAAGCTAAGCAGAAGGTCAAAGAAACTTGGGCGCTCACTGCAGGTTTATTTATGGGGGAGAAATATGGTCCCTTCAGACTTGGCACAATCACTATTCAATTCAGGGGCTGTGTACAGCCGGGACAAGCCTTACCTGGGAAGTGAGGACACAATGTGGCTTCAGCTTGACTCGCTCCTTGACCTCAGCTCTGTCACAGAGCAGAGACTGGTGTACTTCTGCTCCAGCAGCCACTCGAACTCCCTGCCACAGGTAGGCCTGGTCCAGTACCACATTATCACCTGGCTCAGAATGAGGAGGACTTCCAGTCACTCAGGGCTCCACATCTGAACTAGAGTCCTTCACAGAGGACAAGACTGACTGACACCAGCCCCAGCCCAGCTCCCTCTTAGCTGATACTCTACCTGCCAACATTAGAAACATCCAGTCCCTTCCAAGGTCAGTCCCAAGAACAAACTGACCATCCTCTACTAAGTTTACAATAATTTTAAACTGTATGTATGTATGTATGTATGTATGTATGTATGTATATATATATGTATGGCTTAATCTGAGAACCCTAAGGATTTCTCAGAATGAACTATAAACCTTATTAGTCATGTTTATACCTGCAAGGAGAATGCAATGACTCCACCTCACTGGGTATCACAGAATCTGAATCCTACTGTTGTCCTTTTCAAGGTCTACTACTATTACTAGTCTCATATTCTTCAACCAAAGTAAGTTGTCAAGAGGAATATCAAGGTTATGGGAGAGTAAAAAGAACATGGAGACAGCTGGAGTGATGGCTCATTAGTTAAGAGCACTGGCTGCCCTTCCAAAGGATGCATCAATTCCCAGTACCCACATGGCAGCTTATAACTGTCTGTAGGTTCAGTTCCAGGGGATCCAGCATCCCCACACAGACATGCAGCCAGAACACCAATGTACACAAAACAATAATAAATACATTATTAAAAAAAAAAAAAAAAAGGACACAGAGAGCCAACAAGCAGCATTTAGGTGCCAGCACTGCCTTACGTTAGATGTCACGTTACAGGGGCAAAAGAACTAAAACATGCAAAAGCCTTTTGTAAGGTGTAATGACTGAACACACTACCTCTCCACTTGCCTCCAAATGTGAACACAGAAAGGACATTCCAGAATGTGAAGAGTCATCTTAAGAGTCATACACAGGCTAGGCAGAGCTGTGGTGGTGCTTACTTTTAATCCCAGCACTCGGGTGGATCTGTTAGTTCAAGGTCAGCCTGGTCTACAGAGTTTCAGGATAGCAGGACTATATAGAGAAACCCTGTCTCAAAAAAACCAAGCTGGCCACAAAAGCCCTGACTCAATCTATTCCCCAGAGTAGCTGGAATTATACACAACTGTAGTCAACTAACTTACTTTGTCTTGCCCGCCTGCCTTTTTTATTTAAGACAAATTTTGATTTATAGTCCCAGGATGGTCTCAAACTTGTAATCCTCCTACCTCCATCTTCCCAGGTGTTGGGACTGTAAGTGTGGGCAACACTGGGTACAGTGGCTCATGCCTTTAATCCCAGCACTTGGGTCTCTTTGAGTTCAAGGCCAGCTGTTCAAAACCAGACAGACAAACAGAAACATGTGCACCAGCAGGCACAGGGACTCTCCTTTCATTTTCCTCTTACTCCCTCTCCCCAAGATTTTAGTCAATTTAACTTTATGTGTGTGAGTGTTTTGTCTGAATTATGTATGCACACCATGCACATGTTTGGTGCCCAAGGAGGTCAGAAGAGGTCACTGGATCCTCTTGCACGTGAGTTGTGAGCTACCATATGAATACTGGGAACAGAATCTGAGTCTTCTGCAAGAGCAACCCAGGCTGAACCATTTCTCTATCCCTCTGCTCCTTCCTTATGATAGCCACTCTCGTTTCCTACTCATAAGGGTTACCCCTTGGCATCCTCCCAGGCTTCTGGAGACACACTGCAGCCCCATATCTACGGGACTGCTGCTAGGCTCCCCATCTGTGCTCACCAATGTGGCAGTTAGGGCCAATGACACTGTTGGTGATGGAGCAGTTGCTACCAATGACAGTGCCAGCTCCCAGAAGCACGTTTTCCTCCAGGACGCTGCCATGGCCCAGGCTGACTTCAGGCCCTCGGTAGATGTTGTGTCGGGAATGAGTGTAGCTCTGTGTGGTGCTGTCAGTGAAGTTTACTTCTGGAGTGAGAGGATAGACCCATCGGCGGATAACATCAGCACAAATAGCTGAATACATGTGTAGGTTGGAGACTCGGGCACCATATTCCCTAGTTGTCACATGCAAGTGAATCTGGTTTCCTAGGATCTAAATGAGAAATGGCAATTACCTAATCAAGCAAGGCAGGAAGACAATCCCCAAGTACAACACCTTCCAGTGCCTCTCTGCCACTCACTGACACAGTCAAAAGGTCTGAGTTTGCTTTCTCAGGCTTAATGAAACACAAAAGGAAAGCAAAGGTTACCAGAGTAAAAAAACCTTTTCCTCTAGAGGGTTTGGAAGCTTTTCTCACCTCCTCGTTCACTAATAGGCCTCGTACAAAGTCATCTCGAGTTTGGTAGTCAAAATTGTCTGTGAAGAGTTGAGCTACCTGTGGGGAAAAGAGAGCACGCTAAGGCTAAGTACTTTACCAGTAACAAGGCCAGAGAGCTATCCAACACATAATAACTGGCTGTGGGACAAAGTCCTAGATCTGGTTTGCAATATACTGGGGATGAGGTAACTGAACCTCTCTACTGTGCAAGTAAGGAAAAGAGGGGAAAGATGCACACCCTGGCCTTGGAAGAGAGTAATAACTAACAGACCCCTGAGAGGTGTACTCTTTGGGTATGCAGCCCTGTTCTGGAGAGTTCACCTGAGGAGAGCAGATGCTGATGTGACAATCCAACAAATCATATCGAATCTCCACTCCGTCTCGACTGCCCTGGAACAGGCTCTGAGGGAGACATTGAAAAGGCTTTAGTTCATCTCTCTTTTCAAAGTTCCTCCCTCTCCTGAGTTCCTCAGACACCCAGTTACCAAAGGAAATGAAAAACGCCGCAGGCCTTGGGTCTTCTGGAAGTGAAGAATCCTATCTGTGGTGCTGTCCACAGCTATGACCACATTGTCCTCATGGCAGCGTGTGGGGTGGCTGGGGGACGACTCTTTGAAGATCATGGTCATAACAGAGACATTTTTTTCTAGCTTCCTTCTTAACCTATAAAGAACAAGAGGCAGAGTTAGTCTTAGGACTCTGCTGGTCCCTGAGTCTTGTCCCTGCTGTCTTCCCCAGCCTGACCTGTGCTCCTCCAGGGCTCTGGAAATATTGATATTTGAGATGACATCTCCATATATCAGGAGAAAGTCAGAGCGCACCAAGGCTTTGGCATCAACATCACGGAGGACATCTCCTAGTGATCGGTATAGCTCTGATGTGATTATTCGAACAACATTGAGGGATGTAGGATGGCACCACTTGGATTTCCTGTCGGAAAGTGATGAGAGGAACAGTAAATTAAACAGTCGATTACAGACCTGACCTCCAACCTCCATTCAGTGTTTATACTCCTCTGTGGCTTTTCTGGATTCCTGCCAGCGTCCCTGGCTTCAAAGAGACTTATGAAACATAATGAATGCTTTCAGCATCCAGTGTCATTAGTTTTATGTGTTTGAGAAATACGGCCATTTCCTTTCTATACCTTGACTCCTGCCTCAAATATGAGCTTAAATTCAAAATCTTATGAGATCCAGGGTATGAAAGTATTCTGGGAAAACATTTTTTTTTCATGTCATCTTTCTTGTTCTGAGTCTATATCAACTTTAAACATTGTAACATGGAAAACATGTTGAGTATATTAGTCTTTATTTCCCAAACTCATAAATTCCCAGACTAACTCTTCCAAATTTTAACAAGCATCCCTTAAGAACTTACTGTGGGCTTGAAACTAAGATGGGCAGGGGAGAGACAAGGGGGAAGAGCTTGCTCTTGTCGTTGGGGGTCAGAACAGACAGTATTTGAAAATTTGGTGGAAAAATAAAGATGTCCTTCTAATAACATACACTCTGGAGCCATCAAATAAAAAGCAAAATTGATGGGAACAAACTTTGAAAGACTCAGAAAATCACAGGCAAGCCTGTAATTTCTGTCTCTGGAACCTCAAGGCGAAGAAAGTTCCAGCAGCTTACCTCAGGGTTTGTGAGGAAAACACTAAACCTTAGGTGAGCTCAGAACAGGTTCAGTTTTTTCCTCCTCAAGTCTCTACTCTTTCAATCCATTCTGGAAGAACTGGAAAAAGACAGTGAACCATAGAAAGAAAATATTCTAGAGTCTTACTGTAAGTGTTCTTTGATCTGAGCGGCCTTCCAGCAGCAAAAGACAAATGTTTCCTGTACACCTGTGGCAGTCAGGAATTCCAGAGTATAGTCAATTAGTGCAACATTGGCCAGGGGCAAGAGGACCTATAGGGCAGGATATGAAAAATTCTGTGATCTTCAAGCCATGATTATACTTTGAGTACCCAAGTGCAACAATGTTTCTTTCATCAGTGCTTGCAGACATTATAGTTTGTGTTATCCTTTTATTCTAAAGCAAACAAACTCTAAGATTCAGTCTAAGGTACTAGGATTTGAGCCTAATAGGCATGGTATCAGACACAGATATGTTATAGGAGACCAGTGCTGGCATTAAGGACAAATGTTGGCCCTAAGTCATAGCTCTAGAACTCTAAGTACTAAGGCCTTTTCCACATATAATTTCCTTCTAATGACATTAAGAAACACAGAAATCATTCAAACACTTGTCAAAAATGAGGAACCATTAGCCTTAGGAATTTTTTTTTTTTTCGAGACAGGGTTTCTGTGTAGTCCTGGCTGTCCTGGAACTCATTCTGTAGACCAGGCTGGCCTCTAACTCAGAAATCCGCCTGCCTCTGCCTCCCAAGTGCTGGGATTAAAGGCGTGCGCCACCACCGCCCGGCAGCCTTAGGAATTCTTAAGTCAAAGGCAAATCCCTGCTTGAGTGAACTATGGATTGCTGAGTGACCCAATAGTTTGCAAGCCCAATACCAATTTCCTATGTCTAGGTAAATCCGAGGCTGATGGCAACCCACTCGGTTCCCTTTTCAGCAGATAGGAGGAAAACAGCCCGAACCAGGCCGACATCTAGCCATTTTTTCCTTTAGATATATATTACCATCGCCTTTTCTGAAGCAATTTTAAAAAACTGCCCATGTTCTGCAAGATAAAAGGCAGTGGAGGATCCTCTTGCGCTACTAAATCCCCCTGGGAAGGCTTCTTTCAAACATTGATTCTACACACAGCCCTCTCCATCCGTCCCAACGCTGGGCAGACAGCCCTGCGAGAATCCATGTTTTCTAGCTACTCATCTGGTCTGACAGCCATCGGGGTTTCAGTCAGTCCCTCCATCTTGTCCCAACCAGATAAACTCAACTTTAGGGTAGCTTCCAGAGCACGCTTCACTAAACAGTTGCAGTGGCAACCTGCATCCCCGCTACCCTCCAGGCCCGCAGGCTGCTCGCGTGCGGGGTGCTTACCCGAGGCTGGTCCTTGGAGATGGGGAAGAAACGGCGGTTGAAGCTATCGGCTACTAGAACTGCCTGGAGGGGCGGCGGCGGTTCCTCCTCCGTACCTTGGGTTCCACCGCCGCCCGGGCCGCCCCCGCGTTTGTTCGCTCGGCCGGCCCCAAAGCCAGGCACTGCCGCAGTGGCTGCCATCTTGCTTCGCAGCCAGCACGTCCGCGGGGAAGCGACACGGAACGCAGTAAGGGACAAAAAGGACTCGCCGTCAAAACGCGAAGGTGTGACTGCAGGGAGAGAAAGAGGATAGAGTGCGCATGTGTGTACCAGCAGATTCCCAACCACCCCGGTGCAAGGCCTGAGCCGGGGCGTGGCTGACCGTCCTAGTTCAGCAGCAACTGGCGGTACTTGGGAGTGCACGCGACAAGGAGGGGTGAGATCCCACCACTGTCAAACTCGGTCAGCGAGTGCTGTTGGATTGGACAAGCTAAGATGGCAGAGAGCTGGATAGGCTTGTGATCTCCGGCCAGGAGCCTGCAGGTTTTCTGTCCAGAGCATAGTAACATTTGTAGTTCTCGGGGACTGGAGAGATCGCTCATCGGTTAAAAGCACTTATTACTCTTCTTGCAGAGGATCCAACCAGGGCTCACAACTATCCACAATTGCAATTCTAGGATGTCCGACACACTTTCGACTGGGCACTGAATGCCTGTGGAATACAAACAAGCTGGCAAAAACACTCATCCACCTAAATCTAAAAGTAAAATGTAGTTCTCCACTTGCAGTCTAGTAATCTAAGGGGATCTGGCATCTTTGGGAGGGAAACCACGATCTGCACAAGTTTTTACTGAACACGATTATGGGCTAGGTCGTCCCCACATACCACCCTACCCAGTGCTGGAAATACAATCTAGAGCAACTGGCATTTCTTAGACACTTAAATCAGACCAAGGAGGCACGTGCAACTAGTGAGTGGAAAAACTGGTGCTGGGGGTCATCTGACTCCACAGTTCCACAAGCGTTATCACAGATGAGGCTGCATCTAAGAGCAGCAGTAAACTGAGTAGGACTGGGGCGCAGGAGCAAGCTTTTCAGGCTGGACGCTGAAGCGGAGCAGCAGGTTTTGGGAAAAGAAGCTGTGGCCGCAGTTTATAAATCAAGTTAAGGCGGAGGAAGCAATGGCACGCAGCCTGGGCGTAATCCTGTCAAGCCAAAAATTCCAGTAAGTAATCTGTGCCGGTTCAGCACCATAACCTCTGCTAATCCCACAGCCCTCAGGTTTCGGCTACTCCCTCTGTTGCTTCCACCTACCTCCCGCAGATGTTCTCGCGCAGAGAGTAGTTACTCTGTGTTTCTAGTGTGTCACAACACTTTAGATTCCTCGTGGAATCCAGAAACCTGTCATTTATTTCTTCACCCAGTTAATGAGGGTGCTATAAGGACAACATTTGCTTTCGAAAACGTTAGTACAGAGAGGGAAAAACTTAGTAAAAATTTTCAATTAAATCAATATAGTACAGGTCACCTAAGGGCGCATGCTTCCAACACCAACTGAGACAGGAGATCACAAGTGAGATCTGTAGCAAGGCCTCGTGACAACTGATCAAACAGGTAGACAAATACGACCAAAATAAAATAATGTATAAACGTACGTTTGGGGGACTGTTTGGTTGCGCTAAAGATCTACACGGAGAAGAAAAATGTGCACTTACGGGAACTTCTCATGCATACAGACTTTCGCCCACACAGGGCTCCCTGAAATGCTGGATGTGGAATTCCGTTGTTTGTGAAATTGGGTAACACTGCCCCCTAGAGATCAGTGTGATGCAATGCGCCTTCATCAATTCCCAGAGTTTATGTCATAGACTTTATGGCAAACGAAGTCTTTTTTTTTTTTCTTTTTGAGATACGGTCTCACTACATAGCCCTGGTACCTATATACTCACTGTATATACCAGGCTGGCCTCCAACTCACGGAGACCCACCCGACTCTGCCTCTCGAGTGCTGAGACTAAAGACGTGGGCCACCATGCCCAGCCTATGAAGTCATTTTTTATCTGGAGGTTTTCTGGACTGTGGAGTAGGAACCAGCCACATCTATGGTGTATATGGAGGTCAGAGGACTTGTGGTGAAGGATTTTTTTTTTCTATTCTGAGATTTAGACTCAAAGACAAGTAGAGCTTCTTGAAGAGATTAGAACACATAGAGACAAGGTTCCTGAGACAGCATTGCCCAGAGAAAGAAATGATGACCCAGTAAGCCAGCCCAGGGTCTCCAGTCCACAGGGGTCAGGAGTTACAGGTGTAGTGTGAAGTTGTGCCTGGCTTTCTGGTTATCTAATTGTCCCCAAGGGATGTGTGTTCTGTGGGAGGGAAGGACATAGACTGTCCTTGCTGGTTCAGTACTGTCCCAGTTTTATCTTTGAACATCCTGAGTCCTGGACTGAGGAAATCCTGAGTCCCTGGTACACTGGAGTGTTTTGGTGGCAACTAGGCCTCAGTAATTTGGTGTGGGAACTCCCTCCTACACACATAATTAGTAGAAATGGCCAGCCCTTCCCAATGCCTGCACAATATATAGGTCACAGGAAAGCAACACTATGATGCTTACTGGGAAATGTCAGTGATGGAAGAAAAACAGCCTTAATATAGCAAGAAAGAGAGTATGTTATCTAAAGGGAACAAAACTTAGACTGTCCTCACTAAAGCCAAGGTGGAACCCAGCAGGATACACTGGCAATACAGGTCTAAGAGGTAAAAGCTCCTTAGGTCAAGAGGACAGAATGAATCTCTATCCTGGATGGAGTCCTAACATTCCAGTTCAATAACTTGGCCAAGGAACCATCCCTGGAAAAGTTGGGCTTTCTTTCCTTAAGCCACACTAAAGAGATAGGTCAGATAATTTCCCCCTTGATGAGATACTGTGCCTTTTCTTTCTCTGATTCTTGGCCCCAATTCAGCCCCTACAAGTCAAGCAGTCATGAAGAAAGGCCCTTTTTATTTTTCTGACTTTTTCAGATACTGGCCAAAAACTAAAGATATTTTCTCTGGTACTCTGGCTTCTCTCTCTCTCTCTCTCTCTCTCTCTCAAGCCTCCCTCACACCCACTTGGCTGTCTGTTCACTGTGGATCTGACCATCATGAAGACTCTATGGCTTTTCTCCTCTCCCCCACCTTCCTCCAGCAGGCGGTTAATGGGCTTTACAGCTTGCCCACCCTGGTGTTTTTCTTTTAAACTCTAATTAAATTGTCCTTGAGCTTCTGTTGGAGTCCATTCTTGTTGGTAAAAGTGCCATCAAGACCTAATGACCTGAGATTAATCCCTGGCTGACGTGGAGGAAGACGAGAACTGACTCCTACAAGTTGTCTTCTGACCTTCAGTAGTACTCATATACATTCAAAAGATAAATAAATGAATAAATAATGTGCTGGGGTTTGGTCCATTGCTATGTATTGTAATGCTAAATACTGCCCCCCAAGGTCTGGTTGCCCCGGGGTTGAGGGAATCCTCAAGTAAACCAAGTGATGCTATGTAACCTTGCTCCTTAATTTAAAACTATTGGTTGAATAAAGATGCCTACAGCTATGGCTGGGCACAGTTTTGGTCCAGGGCTTGGGGTCTGAGGCAGGACCATGAGGGAGAAGCAGGAGAAGGTGGAGAGAGGAGAAGACACCATGGGGTGGTTGATAGGTTATTTCTCTGCCAGTGAGATGAACTAATTCAAGCCAGATTAGATTATATTAAAGGCAGGTTTATTGGGAAGCTGCTCTTGGGTAGTTCACTGGCCCCAAGGATTGAGGCCAGGGGAATTGAAAGTGCCGTGGCGGGAGAAGAGAGAGAAAGAGTGTGCTAGAAGAGAGAGAAAAGAAGAAGAGAGTAGGGGAGACCAAATTGTCTGAATTATATAGGAAAAAGCTTCTGGAAGAAGGGCAGCCCAGGCTCTGGGCTGGAAAGTTTAAGGTTGGGGACAGGGCATACAAGGTAGGGACTGAGGGGTGCTGGAAGAATCTGGAAGCCAGGCCTGCTTGATACGTAAAATATGCACCTTAAGCCCTTGCCCCAGGGTCCAAACCCAAACACAGATGGATCATGAAAACATGGCCACGAGGCCATCTTGGTCTGTGTAGTGAGTTCCAGGCCAGTCAGAGTTATATAGGTTGGAGAAAGGAGGTACATGGATTGGAGGAAGGAGCTGAGATAAACACCATGAAACTGTAGCAGAAATGTTCCCAAGTGTAGAGAAATACATAGACATCCAAACATAAGAGGCATTAGAACCCCAAGCAAACAAGACCAAAGCACACAGCATACTCAAGATGTCCAGAACACAAAGCTAAGAAACGATACTAAAGTTGTAAGGGAAGATGCTGACTCACTTAAAAAAGCAGAAGTGTCAGAGTAAGGTCTTTTGTCAGAACCCTCAAAGCTAGGAAATCATGGAATGCTTTATTTCCAGCCCCTAAAGCAGCTAAATGCCAATCAAGAGTGGTATATCAGTGCTGCCTTTCAAAGTTTACAGAGAATTAGGATATTTCAAGACGGTACTGACTAAGGCCCACTGACCCAGCTTTATAGACGATATTTAAAGGAGCACTGTGTCACGGGACTAAGAAAGGCAGTCAAGGATTAGACAGCATAGGAAAGCATACGTTTGATAAAGGCAATGGCAGAAGTAAGAACAAGGGAGGACCCCATTGCTTCCAATACAGTAACTGTTAAATCCCTCACACTGATAAGGCAAAGAACAAACAATAATAAAACAAACCATAAACAAGTCAAATGATAGAGATTAGCTGCAGTGTAGACAAGAATGACCCCACAGTGTCACTGTTTGAATGCTTGGTTCCCAGAAAGCTGTTCCGGAAGGAGTAGGAGGTATAGGCTTGTTAGAGGCTTGTCACTGGGGGCAGGCTTTGAAGTTTCAAAGACCTTGCTATTTCCTACAAGTTTAATTTTTTCAAACTTTATTTTTAATGATGGTTTTAACATGCTTTAACTTCTCTGTTAGCCCACCACCCACTGGAGGTAGTGGGAAAGAAAGGATATGGAGGAAGTGAACCTCTTTAGAAAGATTTTTTTGGAGCAACTCCTATCTGGAAATTGGCAGTTCAATTCATAGGTTAGTGTGGTGAAAATTTAGAGGCCGCCACAGCGGTGGGGCCCCGGAGGGGTTTCCACACTGTGGCAGGTCCCACATTCGGGAGGAACCCTATAGTTCCAGCGGCCTACAGGCTTTGGCGGCGGCAGGCCCCAATAACACGAAGAAGTCCTTGGTTCCAAAATGGTTTATTGTCATGGCAGATGATAGATGGATCTAGGTGTACCCCGGAAAACTCAGGGCAGTCCTGAGCTATATAGGGAGGGAGAAAGGGGGAGGATCTGGAGGAGGCATGCTTAATTTGCTCTGCCCTCTGGCCTTCATTAGTATGTAAAACCCTAGGGCCTGAGGCCTATAGCCTGGCCTATGTGACTGAACAATGTAATTCTATGGAGACCGTGACTGCTTTTCAGGATCCTAGATTCTGGGAGATGCCAAACTCCTGCCGGTTCTCACACAGAATCTCACGCAGAGTCTGCAGAGTCTCGAGGTTCTAGACACCTGCTCAACCATGACCCAAGATACCCTTACACAGTCCCACAGGTTAGCAGGCAGTGGCAGCTCATTCCACTTGCAAACACTTCATGGATACACCAGCAGTTCAGTTCAGTAGAGCTGGATTAGCAACAGCAGTGACACAGCCCAGCAGAGACAGCCAGGGCTGAGCCTCAGCTCAAGTGAGCAGGAGGGACCAGGACCAATAGGAATGCCAGGACAAGCTCTTGGCATTTCCGTAGATCAGTGAAGATGCAAGATCCACAAATGTTGCACAGCTAGCTGTACCACCAAGCCAAGCTCTGTCTTTGTCCCTTGAAACATCAAGTGTCCTCCACATGCCCTGCCTCAGCATGTGTCTTGCCTTGACACATGCATCCAATCAGCCTGAGTCTGCAGAGTCCCAACAAATGCAGCTCAACTATGCAATGTAAGGCAGACCAATACATGCATGTTGTTACCAAGAATTCTTTATCACAAGTCCTTTCACATGCTTGCATTAGCAGAACATCTCTTCTG
This sequence comes from Grammomys surdaster, assembly GCF_004785775.1. Classification (NCBI taxonomy): domain Eukaryota; kingdom Metazoa; phylum Chordata; class Mammalia; order Rodentia; family Muridae; genus Grammomys; species Grammomys surdaster. Next base: position 349,701 of record NW_021605519.1, read on the forward strand.
TGTCTGCTTCAGTGAAAGGATCTTCCTGAGTCTGCCTTAGTCTTTCATTTGTGTCCATTTCAGCAAAACACCATCCAACCAGCTTTCCAAAGAGCCCTTAAGTTTCCACTTCAATTTCCAGTTAGCTCTCTCTGCCTCATGCCTGTGGATAAAGATGTCAGCTTTCAGCTACTTCTCCGGTGCCATGTGTGCCTTCTCCTCACCATGTCGATGGTCATGGACTCACCCTCTGAAACTGCAGGTTCAAAAAACTCTTGTCTGTTATAAATTGCCCTGGTCGTGCTCCTTTTGTCACTGTAAAATTAGTAAACCTCTCAATAATAACCTTAAATGTATTCACCTCAATTCACCAGTAAAAAGACACAGACTGGATAACTGGATTAAAAAGATTAGGTAACTTTCTGCTGTTTCCAAGAAACTTTACTGGTAAAGAGTCAGAGTGTCAAAAGATAGGAAACAATCTATTTAGTGAACAGAAACAGAAAATAAGATGCTGTAGCTCTTCTGTTATCTAATAAAGTAGTTTTCAAACTAAAATTAGATTTTTAAAAAAAGCCACTACATAGTAATAAAGGGAAGAGTGTGTCAAAAAGATTCAACAGTTGTAAATATTTTTGCACTAAATATTGGGACTTCCAATTTTATAAAGCTGAAGTTGAGCTAGTTTGGTAGTGTGCTCACTTAGCACACACAATGCTGTGGATTCCATCTCTGGTATTGTACAAAATGGTACACACCTGTAAACCTAATGGTCAAGGTGGGGGTGGGAGAATCAGAAGTTCAAGGCTATATTCAGATACATTGTAAAACCAACTCAGGATACATGAGGCTCTGTGTCAGAAAGAAAAATTAACAATGAATCCTCAGAGTTAAAGTAAACCATAGATCGTATAAATAATTTGTCTCAAAAAACAATACAAAGAACAAAAAATGTTTTAAGATTTATTTTTTATGTTGTGCTCTGTGTGTGTGTGTGTTTGTGTTTCTCTAGCAGATCAGAAGAGGCAGTCTGATCCCCTGGAGTTGTGGTCAGTGGTAGTGAGCGAGCCTCATAGCTGGGAAAGGAACTCAGGGTCTCTGCGATTGCTCTTAACCACTGAGCTATCTTTCCAGCCTACAAATGAAATGTTTTAAAATACAAGAAAAGAAAAAAAATTCTTGCTTTCAGATTAGAGAGAAGTAAATACTGAATGGCTGGTGTGCTGACTTTCTCTACAGACTCTGCAGTCATCTAGGAGAGTCTGGGCGGCCCTGTGAAGGATCCTCTGGATTACACTGAGGTGGGAGGCAGCATCCTGAATGTGGGTGGTAGCAGGATGGGTCTCAACTGAGAGAAAAGGAGGTGTGAAGAAGAAAATTCCACCAGACCCCTCCCCTCCTGGAAGAGAAGGGTCATAGAATGCTTAGGCACCCCTCCCCCTCCAGAAGGGAGAGGCTAGAAAAGGCTCTGTCTTAATAGATTTTTACTACTGCTATTAGATTCTATTCAGTTACAACCAATCCTTATGGCTCTCAATCTTGTCAGAAGTCTGCTAATACTAACTTAATAGTTTATGTCCGACAGAATTCCCAAAGCCTCTAACAGTTGACCCAAGATGGTTTCAGAAGACTTGGACACCAGACACCTAGAAGATACAGCCTGGATTGTATGTGATGATATAGTCACTAACAAATGCAGTGGGCTAAACTGGATGCTCTGAGTCAAATGACTTGGCTAAACCAAGGTAAGTCATTTGTCATGTCACGCGTATCCATTCCACAGAGAAAAAGCCCTGCGTCTTCTGCTCTTGGAAGCCAAACTGACTTCACCCAAGAGACTATGGAGACCACGGGAACTGTTGGCTAGTGGACTCTGTCATTTTTAAAAATAATATATAACTGGTAGATTATTGTTTACTCTTTCTCAGACTTCTGACTACATTCACAGCTAAGCTTTCACAGACATTATGTGTTACCTCATTACCTAAACTCAGTTGCCATCAATTAAATGCTTCATATTCCCTCTTCTTACTATGTCACTGTCCTAATATTATCTGAGTTCCTATAAACTTGCCTAACTCTAATAAAACATTCCACTATACGATCCAACAAAAGCCCATCTTAAAGACTGCTCGTGTTGTTAACTCATGCTGTTATCTCTTTTGTAAACTTATAAGCTACAGGAAACCCACTCAGATCTACCTCTCATGGACCAAATAGATGCCATCCAGATAAGTACATCTGCCTAACGTTCCCACTCACTACCTATTCCAAAGGGTGGGATCCCTCTGGGTTTCAAATATACATCTTAGAAAAATTTTCTTTCTCCCAAATGTACTTAATCTTATTCCCTACATCTTCTCAAGTCCAGGCACATCCAGAACAGCTCCAGAAAAGCAACCTCCAGATGCTCCATCTCCTGTCACACACACAGCTGCTTCTACTGGACCTGTTCCTTCTGACCTATCCTCAGATGGCTCCATAGACCCTGGATAGCAGGAAACAGCCAACTCTCTTAAGACCAGACAAACATCCCCCATACCCATTCTTCTAGGTTCCCCTAGAGACATGTCACCCCCAATGCCAGCAGGGGGAGTTAGTATTCTGTCTAAACTCCACCTCCGCAGTTATCTGGCAACACCGAGGTATGTTCCTCCCCACAGTTACCTGGCAATAGCCTGCCCACTATAAAAGGGGCTGCTTGCTCCCTCCTCCCTCTCTTACCCTCTTGCTCTCTTGCTCTCTTGCCTGTAGCTTCTCTCTCTGCCCCCTCCCTCTCCCCTTCCCCCTCTCTCCACGTGGTCATGGCTGGCTTCTACTCCTCTACTCCTCCACTTCTCTCTCTCTCTCTCTCTCTCTCTCTCTCTCTCTCTCTCTGCCTCTGGCACCCTGCCTCATGCCCTGAATAAGCTCTATTCTATGCTATACCATCGTGTGGCTGGTCCCTCAGGGGGAAGAGATGCCTTGGCATGTGCCCTCTGAGACATCCCCTTCCCCCATACCTCTCCACACCTACAGGACATACTTTTTATCTCTTTATCTTTTTATAAGCACATCAACAGGGGGTGGGAGTGGGGCCCAGAGCACATAGACAACGACTGTGGACCATTGGCTACACATAGACAAGGGAGATCTTTGCTGCCTCATTCCCTAAAGACCAATCAGTTTAAAAAGTCACACTGTTCTGCCAATCACATTGTGCTTAATGGCTGCTGCCCTAAGGACTGTATAAAAGCTCAGTGAATGAGTGGCGTGGGGTCGTCTCGTCTCCCTGTGGTTGACTCAGGGGGTCTCTGGTAAACTAAGGCTGTGCTAGCTGGAGTCTTATAGTACAGTGAGTGTCACCATTGCTTCCACTTCCTTACTGAGTAGCTCCTCAAGCTCCAGCTCTCATGACTTTTCTACAGTCACAGATTATGCCCTGTGACTGTGATTCCTTAAGTTGCATTAATCAGGGTGTTACTACAGCGACAGGAAACTGATACATGTTAATTCAGATGAGTGATCCATCTTTAATGTGAATGAGTTGGCATCCTAGACTGAAGGAAAGAAAAGGAGGAGCCAGGTATCATCACTTCTTTCATGTTTCTGATTGTAGATTCAATGGAACACACACACACACACACACAGTCTCATATACACTGTACACAGACACCCACACACATGTATTCACATATGTACATACCCACACAGACTCATCACACATGTGCATGTATTCAATGGACCACTTGCCTCAAACTCCTGACTTCCTACCCTTACGGATTGTACCCTCAAACTGAGCTAATAAACATTTCTTTCTGCCTCTCATATTTCTTTTCTTTCTTTTTTGTTTTCATGTTTCAAAACAGGGTTTCTCTATGTAGCCTTGGCTGGATATCCTGGAGTTCACTCTGAACAGCAGGCTGGCTGTGAATTTACAGAGATTTGTCTTCTTCTGTCTCTTGAGTGCTGGGATAAAGGCGTGTGCTGCCACCACCCGGCTCCTTTCCCCACACTCTTTTTTTCCTCTGTGCTGTACAAAGGGTTTTTTTTTGTTTGTTTGTTTGATTTTGTTCTTTTTTCCTTTTTTGATTCAGAGTCTCTTTATGTAGCCCCAGCTATCCTGGCACCTTCTATGTAGCCCAGGATGGAAGCTCAACAGAGATCTGCCTGCCTCTGTGTGGAAAGTACTAGGATTGAAGGCATGCACAGTCACACTAGGTTTATAATGTCTGATTGACTGGTTAGAACTTCTATGATGGTGGACAGGTTGTAATGTTTTTCTGACCCCTTGATAGCAATTTATTGTCCACCTCCCTGTGTGACCTCGTATCTTGTGATTATTAGCTAAATCTTTGGAACATATACATAGACTCCTAAACTCCACCAACCCAAAAGTCAAGAATGTTGTCAGACAGCATCTGGACCTATAGCAAATGTTTTCCTCTTTGCTATAGCCCACTTAGCCAATGTAAACAACAACAATGTATTTGAAAAGTATTTTGATATATACCTTTCTTTGTTCTGTTACTTTGTGAAATTGTTACCTCAGTGGAAGATGGTGAGGGGAACAGAATTTGTTCTTGGGCCACAGTTACTCATATTTGGATCCTCTGAGATGAGTACCTTTTGTACTTCATCATAAGGAAACATCCTTTGAGAATTTTGGGGAAAGGAGACTCCAACCCAGGTACAACATTGGACTTAAGATGATGTCTCTCGGGCTGGAGAGATGGCTCAGTGGTTAAGAGCACTGACTGCTCTTCCAGAGGTCCTGAGTTCAATTCCTAGCAACCACATGGTGGCTCACAACCATCTGAAATAGGGATCTGATGCCCTCTTCTGGTGTGTCTGAAGACATTAACAGTATACTCACATACATGAAATAAATAATCTTTAAAAAAAAAAAAAGATGATGTCTTTCCTTAGAGACACCACAGCTTTACACAGAAGGAAGAACACACAGTGTTGCTTTGGGACTACTAGTTCTGCATGAAGTTTTTACACTGCATGAAAAAGCCAGAAATATTTCCAAAATGATTTATTACAGCAAGTTATCATTAAGGAGCCAGAACTTGGGGCTGGAGAGATGGCCTCAGTGGTTAAGAGCACTGACTGCTCTTCCTGAGGTTCTGAGTTCAATTCCCAGCAACCGAATAGTGGCTCACAATCATCTGTAATGGAATCTGATGCCCTCTTCTAGTGTGTCTGAAGATAGCAACAATGTACTCATACATAAAATAAATAATGAGAGAGAGAGAGAGAGAGAGAGAGAGAGAGAGAGCCAGAACTTGTTACGCAGAAGACATAACGGGACCAAGAACCATGTGGTAAGTTAGACAGTGGTATCTTTGAGTGGCAGACAAAGTGACAAATAAGAAAAAGATTTGACAGATTAGTATATGCCCATCTCCCAGGAGATGAGATAGGAAAGGGAAGCTACTTGAAGGAGATAGTGGAGAGAGAGTGGGGCGTGCAAAGTCAGTTTTATCAGGACAGTTGTAGAGAGTCAGATTGCAGAGATAGAACAAACTAGACACAAGTGAAGACAGAACAAGCCAGAGAATGAGAAGGAGCCAGAAGATAAGAACATATTGCCAAAGTTAGTAAGAGGCCAAGCAGAGCAATTCAGTAAAAAACTGAATCAGTCAGCTTGGAGAAGAGTTTGGGCCAGAACAGCTGAGTTGAGCCAGCCAGCCAGAGTTTAGAAAGAACTAGAAAGAGTGATCTTATTCTCCAGTAATTCTCAAAAGGCTGAAGACATTCTAGGCCTAGATAAGGTTGCAGAGACTAGAAGCTGTCGGGATTATGCCTGGATTAGATGCAGGCAGTAAGCCTCGGAGATAACAATTACATCAAATGAATAAAACACACGCTTACAGAATGCCATAGAGTTTTAATGATATTTGAGAATATGACAATTAATGCTCCAGAAATGGCAAAGACCTGGCGGAGACCTGCAACAGCTATGGGGTAGAATTTATAGGTGCAGACAGACTCTGTGTAGGTGCTCCAGAGGATTATGATAGTGGCATACAAGAGGCCAGGAAGAGCAGGATGTCCATCAGATGGCTGAACTGCACTCACAGCCTCACAAAGGGCCACACCTGAGCCTGCAGCTTTGTATCCTCTGGGTCCACGCAGACTCAGGGCACTCATGTGGTTTTGCCTCTCTGGGACCTGGCTGGCCTATTCTCCATCAACTCTACTGTTTCTTCAGGCCTGTGAGGGGTACAGAAGTGAGTTAAGAAAGTCACCCAGGGAGAACAGAGGGAAGGAGGCAGCGGCAGAGAAGAGGAGAGATGGGGAAGCAGTGGTGGTTTTTGCAGCCTCTCCCCCAGCAGGGGAGTTGGGGTAAGACCGGGCCATGTATTTCCACAGGGGGACACATGGGGGCAGCATTTCCTTGGGATGGGGCAGTGCATGAGTAGGAAGGAGTGAGGTCACTGAGTCATGATTGGGGTTGGGTGGTGGCCAGGTGCATCGTGTAGGTGATAACCATCAGAGACAGACTGAAGGCAAAGCAGGCACCCGTGGACAGGGCAAATAATGAATGAACCCGAGCACATACATCTCCAACCCTTCCTTGAGACATTCCCACGTCCAGGATTTCCTCGGAAGCTCTTAACTTTTTCACTTCACTGGTGTCCCACCCCTTTCACCTGCTGCCTTTGCTTCTCCAGAAAGTAGGAGTGGCCATACTGATGGAATGGGGTGTCACTGATGGACATGATGTCATGAATCGTTATCATCGTAGTTTAGTAGGAGGGTAATTATTTAAGAAATTCACGAGCTCATGTTTGTAATTCAGAGAACAACTTGCAGGAGTTGCTTCTCTCTACTATCAGGTTCCTGGGATCAATCTCTGGTTGTCAGGCTGGGAATCGAGTATGTTTACCCGCTGAACAATCTTACTTGCCTAGAAGAGTCAGCGTGAATGGGGCAGAGTTGGCATATTCATCTGGGAGGTAGAAACGGGAATTCAGTGGCCACCAGTAAGCCACTCAGTGCCAGGAGGTCTATGAAAGAGAGGCTAGGCTTACATCTGATGGAGACCAGCAAAGAGAACAGAGAATGCAGCAATATGTTGATGCTACAATGTTCGTCTGGGATATCAGACTATTTTAATTAATCCTTGACTGCGTGTTGGGGTCAGTCTCTGTCATCAACCCACACTTATTAAATGTACTCTTCCATGGTAGTACCTCCAACTTGTCATCTTAGCTTTGTTTACTTTGAAGGCAAAAACAGAGTATAGCTGTAGGATGTTAGAAACAAATAGTGTTCTTCAGGCCATGGGTAGTTGGTTGCTCTATTCTAAGCAGCAATTCTCATGAAAGCCTCCCCATTGTGAACCAGAGTGAGCATGGAGGAGCCCAGGGTACCGACTCAGTCCAGTAAGTGGAGAATGAGAAGGTATTTCACCCTCTTGGGCATCTGTTTACTTCCTAAAGAGCCTTAAGTCAAAAATTTCTGGGATTGGAGGTTATACTGGACATGATTGGGTCATTCAAGTTGCTGTCATGGGTGGCAATGATTCTTAGAAGCTCCTGTAGGACTTTCAGGTCTCGGTTTGAATTTAAATTTGAAAGATCCCATTGTCCCAGGACACATCCTGGGAGGGACACATTCCTTAGTCAGAGGACACTTGCTAGATTAACATTCAGAGGAAAAAAGGAGAGGCTGATTAACATTCCCCAGACCACAGGGGAGGGAGCCCACCTGTGGGTGAGGAAGGTCCAGAGCACACAGACACATTCCAGGAGAACCGAGATAAAAAGTAATCAGGAAGCTGAGCTCTTAACGTAATAAACCTGGGCAAACAGAAGACACTCATTGTCATAATCTGAGTCACCTAGAGACCGGACTTGGAAAGGTCAGCTTTTGTGGTTACCCTGGTGAACTCTGTATAAAAACTGTTCCCAACTTTGGCTCGGGGTTCCTCTTGTCTGCACATAGAGGAACCCCAGTATACTGGTTAACATCTTATCATCAATAAACCTCATGTTATTGCAGCAAATCCCGTCTGTGAGTGTTTCTGGGGGAGCGTGTCCCCTGGTTTTGGATCTTAGAGTCCAACACTCCACTCTACTTGGGTCTGTTATTTTGAGAGAGGTTTGTGTTCTCTACATCTTATCCTTGGCCACAACCAGTTGCATGCTATCCACTGTAGGAGAGATGAGTGAAATCAGACTGGAAGTGTCCTCCAACTTCCTGTCCACAAAATGTGATTCCTTATCTACCGAGCTTCCTCAACACAGCTTTTGTCTTCCTGCCTTTGAAGCAAGGTATGTACTTTGCTCAGGAGTAGACAACATGACTAGCTATGTGTGTGTGTGTGTGTGTGTGTGTGTGTGTGTGCTGTAACATTGATTTTGTTGTCGAAAACAAAAGAATGAGTCAAAGCCATTATGGAAATATTAAATATGACTCAAATGCAAATCAAGAACTTTTGGCATCATTTCTATTTTCCTACTCAATGCTACAGTTGTAGGATATTTCTTTAATGGAATGAAACTTGAACAACTCAACATGTTGATAATTATTTGTACCCTTGCTATGATGACTCACTTGCCTCATATCTGCCGTATGACATAACTTGATGGTTTCAAATTGCTAGCACTTAAAATCAAAAGATTTGGGCTGAAAATAATAGTTGTGTAGCAAATCAGGGCCAGATGGCTTCCTTTGATGCAAAGGATAATGACTTCAAGCAGCACTTCTTTTTTCTTTTTTACTTTTTTGGAGACAGGACCTCTCTCCGTCTGCCCCAGAACTCACTATGTAGATCAGGCTGTCCTTGAACTGACAGAGATCCACCAGCTTCTGAGTTCTGATTATTGGAATTAAAGGTGTGCTTGCCACCATCACCTGGTTCCAAACAGCACTTCTTAACCTTGTTATCCATTCATATCTCTGGGAAAAACTAATAAACCAATGTCTGAATGTTAGTTAGAATAATTCAATTGGAATCTTGAGGAGGTGTGCAGTTATTGGTATTTTTGAAAGACTGTAATAGGCAAAGTTGACAAACTCTGATCTAAAATCCTCCCTAACAATATCCACACTTTTTGAGATATCTAGAACCTTTTGAGATATCTACACATCTTCCTCAAAATTACTAATCTATTAACTCTATTTTGTGTGTATATGGGGAGGGCAAGAGTGCATATGGAGATCAGAGTACAACTTGTATGAACTGATTCTCTTCTGTCATGTGGGTACCAGGGATTGAACCTATGTCATCAGGCTTGGCAGTAGTTGCCTTTATCCTCTGAGCCATCTTTTTAACCCTTCTTCAGAACTTTAAATAGTAAAAGCTGTGTCACCCTGTGTATGGCACATACCTGAAGGTGAAGGTGCAGTTCTGTTCCCAAAGGGGAAGCAGGAAGAGGTGCTACGTGTTGAGCTGACTTATTGTGCATCATTTAATCTGTTGTGGGGTATCATCCAGAGAAGATTACTTGGACACAGATTCAAGCCAATAGAAAGTCTTGATTAGCCAGTGAGCTACTACATTGGGTTCAGGACCCGAGTGTTGCCCTTAACCATTCTTAGGGTGAGCTTTTAAGTACAGAAACCATGTCCATGATTGACAGACCAAGTTAGCAAGAACAGTTAACCAGAAGCAAAAAAAAGGGGGGGGTCTTCTCATTTTAGCAGGTATCAACTGCCTGTGTACTGGGTTCCAAGACCTGAGTGGTACTTCCATCATCGAGTCAGTTGTGGTAAGGTCTGGGGGCTTTTACATTCCCCACTAGTTCTATGGGCATGAGTCAAATCATCTAGGGGCAGGGGGTGATATTGTTTCCTTAGCAGTAGTAGCTTAACAGAATCTATTCTGTTTTACATAGCCAAGTAGGCAGTTGAGCAAAGCAGGATCCTATAGTGAGGGCTAGCAGCCAAAGTTCAGTCATGTTAATGGTTAATGGTTCAGTCATGGCCATGAATAGTCATTCAGGGAGACCAAGGGAACAGATTGGTACCACTTGTTAGATTCCTGACACCTCCTTTCTCTGCCCTGAATGTTATTTCTGACCACGGCTAAACCTCTAATTATCCCTGACTGAGTTCCTCCCACTGTCCTACAGAGACCTTCTTGTCTCCCAAAGAGGAGGTCCAATCCTCTTTGATTCTGAAGAACAACCTTGGCTAAGGAGTCTAACTGGGCTTCGGATGTGAGGAAAATTTTCCAGATGGCTCAGGTCAATGTCTACTTGAGCACTGATTTCCTGAAAGCTTTTATCCCTCATGATTAGGGCTGAAGTCTGACTGCGGCACAGTCTTCAATGCCTGCAGCAAGGGAGTGAGAATGGAATGGCTTGCTGCACAAGGAAGCCTAGAGTCTAGATTTGATGGGCCCTACCCTCTTCTCTATTATAGATAAGCATGTGTGGTATAACACGCATGAAGAGTGGGTTCTCCAGGGCAAACAATTCAGAAGATGCACTCTTGGTGCAGTGGTTTGTATATGCTTGGTCCAAGGCACTATTAGGTGTGGCCTTGTTAGAAGAAGTGTCACTGTAGGGGTGGGCTTTGAGACCCTCCTCCTAGCTATCTGGAAGATAGTCTTCTTGTGGTCTTTAGAACAAAATAGCCGGGCAGTGGTGGCACATGTCTTTAATCCCAGCACTTGGGAGGCAGAGGCAGGTGGATTTCTGAGTTCCAGGCCAGCCTGGTCTACAGAGTGAGTTCTAGGACAGCCAGGGCTACACAGAGAAACCCTGTCTTGAACCCCCCCCCCAAAAAAAAACCCAAAAAAACCAAAAAACCTCTCAACTCCTCCAGTGCTATCCCTGCCTGGATGCTGCCATGCTTCAATTAAATGCTGTTCTTTATGAGAGTTGCCTTGGTCATAGTATTTCTTCACAGCAATGGAAACCCATTGGTTTAAGCCTTTGATTAAGCTGTAGTGAAAGCAAGCCGGGTAGTCTCTGGGGTCTAGAAATGAACTTAGCCTCCATTCCTGGGATTAACCTGCTGTGTATGGCTGCAGAAATCTGCAGAAGGAAACCACCTAGGGAGTTTTTTGGTGACATTAAATAGGAACTCTTTCTTTGGAGGTCCCACAGGGTGAGCTTAGGTGGGTCTATTTACAGCTGTCAGAGTTAGAAGTGGAGTTGATTGTTTAATTAGTTCTAATCACAACTTAATGTAGGGACTGGGGTCCAGGCTTCCCATTGAGAATAGTTAAGACTCTAGCATCCAAAACACAGAGGGGCTGGTTTCTGCTGCCTCCTGGACTTTTATCTCTCAGGCTACCGGAGGAATTCCTGGAGAATTGAAATTTTAAAATTGAAATTTTAGGGCTTCCTACCTTAGGGAGCCTGGTCATATAGATCACCAGTGGACTCATAACCCCAGGGGCATTTTCCTTACCGGGAACCAGTTAACCACCACACCCAGTAGCCTCTGGATGCAATATTTTACAGAAATCGACCTGGAAGGTGGATTGGATTGGCTATGAGCTTGCAGGTTCCAATGTTTCTTAATTCCTATACCCAAGGTCCTAGCTTATAGGGGCTTGAAGACTTTCCCACTGAGATTAAAAAAAAAAAAGACATCATAATTATAGAGCCCATGTTGGTTTTATCTTTAGGGGGCTGGGTGTGGTGATCCACAAGTCACCTTGACAACCTTCACTGCTGCGTGGTGGGGACCACGGGATACAGGCCTTTCCATATTAGCTCTAATCTCTGGGTCAGGATCCTTTTTACCCACACGAGATTGCCAGGCTGGAACTTGTGGGCAAACATGCAGCCCCTCAGACCATCTGATGAGTCCTGTGAGTCTACTGTAGATCCTGTAAGGACTTGAGAGAATGGTTGGGAATTTCTTGATGTGATATGGATTGTTGAACTCTAAGATCCAAACCAGGGGACGTATTCCCACAGAGGCATACAAGGTGTTAGACTTCGGCGCACAGCTTAGAACAGACAACACCAGAACAAACAGATCCAAAGGGGAGGGGGTTTAATCAGGAGATAGGGAAGAGGAGAGAGAGAGCAGAGAGGTAGAGGAGTAGAGGCCAGCCATGACCACATGGAGAGAGGGGGAAGGGAAGAAGGGTGAGGAGAAGCTAGAGGCAAGAAAGTAAGAGAGAGAGAGGAGGCAAGCAGCCCCTTTTATAGTGGGCATGCCTACCTGGCTGTTGCCAGGTAACTGTGGGGAGGAGCATACCTGGGTGTTACCAGATAACTGTGGAGGTGGAGTTTAGACAGAATACTAACACTCCCCCATTTTGGTTTAATTAAAAGAGAAAAAGTAGAAAGAGGTGACAGTGAAGCAGGAATAGGGTTGTCGTGATATCTGGCTACTTCCTGTTGGCATTGGGGGTGACGTGTCTTTAGGGGGAACCTAGGAGAATGGGTATGGAGGATGTTTGTTCAGTCTTAGGAGACTTGGCTGTTTCCTGCTGTCCAGGGTCTATGGAGTGAGCCATCTGAGGATAGGTCAGAAGGAATAGGACCAGTAGAAGCAGCTGTGTGTGTGACAGGAGATGGAGCATCTGGAGGTTGCTTCTCTGGAGCTGTTTTGGATATGCCTGGACTTGACAAGATCTGGATGGCATCTACTTGGTCCATGAGAAGTAGATCTGAGTGGGTTTCCTGTAGCTTATAAGTTTACAAAAGAGATAACAGCATGAGTTAACACAAGCAGTCTTTATGACAAACCTTTGCTGGATCGTATAGTGGAATGTTTTATTAGAGTTAGGCAAGTTTATAGGAACTCAGATAATTTAGGACAGTGACATAGCAAGAAGAGGAAATATGAAGCATTTAATTGATGGCAACTGAGTTTAGGTAATGAGGTAACAGATAATATCTGTCAATGTAGTCAGAAAGTCTGATAAAGAGTAAACAATAGATTTCTAAGTTCAAGAGTTTGAGGCTGCCAGGCAGTGGTGGCGCACACCTTTAATCCCAGCACTTGGGAGGCAGAGGCAGGCGGATTTCTGAGTTCGAGGCCAGCCTGGTCTACAGAGTGAGTTCCAGGTCAGCCAGGGCTACACAGAGAAACCCTGTCTCGAAAAAACAAACAAACAAACAAACAAAGAGTAAACAATAATCTACCAGTTATATATTATTTTTAAAAATGA
>NW_021605519.1:363157-363478 GCF_004785775.1 Grammomys surdaster
TGGGTCAACTGTTAGAGGCTTTGGGAATTCTGTTGGCCACAAACTTAAATATACTATTAGCAGACTTCTGACAAGATTGAGAGCCATAAGGATTGGTTGTTATTGAATAGAATTTAATAGCAGTAGTAAAAATCTATTAAGACAGAGTTTTTCCTAGCCTGTCTTAAGTAACTTTGGTGGATTGTGTGGGAAAAAAAGCACATTTTTGTATTAGCGAAGAAACATTTGGCTAGGACCAGAATAAGAAAGCTGGCAACAACAACAACAAAAAAGAAAGAAAGAAAGAAAGAAAGAAAGAAAGAAAGAAAGAAAGAAAGAAAG